>NC_089761.1:68673164-68705664 GCF_040412425.1 Macrobrachium rosenbergii
AAAATATATCCACCCTCTCCAAGATTCCGAAGTTTATGAATAAGCGCCTTGTAATTTACTAAATCGAAAACAGCGCTAAAATCTATTTGAATTGCTCTGCACTCAAAACCCCTATCAGTGTTCCCTTGCAAATGGCAAGTCAGCTAACAATCCTTTAGATTCTACATACTTACATAGTGGAGTAGGTTTTTCAGCAACTATTCTCAAAAGATGTAATAATACACTCAATGGCTGGGAACATAAGAATATATACATATATATACTGTATATTTATATATGTATACACACACACACACACACACACACACATATATATATATATATATATATATATATATATATATATATATATATATATATATATATATATATATATATATATATATATATGTCTGTATATATAGATAGATAGATGGATAGATAGACAGATATAGATATATTCTAGAATATAAGAAAAATTTAAAATACTTTCAAAATTAATAGAAAAGCGCTAATTACATGAAATGAAAGTAAATGGTGAAATTTATCGTCACTGTCAGCATCAAAGAAAAGTTTCGCAAGCGTAATGCAGTCTTTCATCTTGTACTCATCTCCCATCAAGCCATTCATCCGAAACTTATCGTCAGTGCACAGAACCTACTAGGAGAGTAGGTTCTCTCTCTCTCTCTCTCTCTCTCTCTCTCTCTCTCTCTCTCTCTCTCTCTCTCTCTCCCTAATACAGTAGAATAAACAGTAGAATAAACAAGGCGAAACTGAAGCTATTTTGAAGTTCTCAAGGTGACACAACACGGGGTGAGTGTACAACGTCGCTCTTTTCGTGGTCATAAAAGGAATCGTTAACGGAGTGTTCGAAGGCCGTTAAGAAACCTCAAGCGAGTAATAACATGTTCGATACCCGATCAGGAGACGCGAGGAGAGGAATGGCTACGGTTATGCCACGCTCGCTAAATGTCTGCTTAAATCTCCACAAAACTTTTCAAGCCGAAGGACTCTCTACAAACAACTTTCTGGTATTTGACATCATTAATCAACAGCTAAGCAGTGGAATAGAGGTGGGGTTTGTTTTTGTAGGTCACCAATAATGGACAAAAAGCAACTATAGAAGTAATGATCAGAGACCCGTATAAGCGAAGTTCAACATGTAAGCCACCAATATCTATGATACAGGGGACAGATGGTATCTTAGTAATCCGGAACATCTGTTGAAATAGCGTTTGAGATTGTGACTTCTTTTTGTTACTAATAGTATCTGTTGAAGAGAGTGAACTCAGCAAACAGGCGTAAAAGCAAGCTATAACTAAAGTGACCACACCGTAGGGGGCAGTGCCGTCAGTGCACATCACGTGGTGCACTGCAAGCATTAGTAATGGTTGTGTTCAGCGTCAGTTAGGCCCTAATCTGCACCCACTTTTTGGGCTTTTACTTTACCTTCGTTCCCGCTTCATTCCCTCATTCTTGCTATTGAACCTCTACTGTTTCTTAGCGCAACCGTGGAGTCTTCTCCCATTCCACCTTAATAGAGCCCTGTACTTCATCGCCTTCATTTTCTTATCTCCTTATATATCTTGTTTTCCAACCGCTCCAACTTCCTCTTTTCACTGCCTTAGGCTCTGAATGGCCTCAAATAAAACAAAATTATGCCAAGAAAATGAAACTAATCCAAATACAGCATATAGTTAAAATGCAACCAATTAAGCAAAACTTCCTCAAGATACCTAAAGTGTGTATATTAGAATCACAAAGGAAAACATGAATAGAAAATCAAAATACAGACAATACATAATGTAAAAAGTCTAAATATGATTTAAAAAGCCTTTATAATATAATATACCTTCGTGGAACACTTGCAGAGGGGATAATTACCATTGTGGTCCTGGCTGTAAGTGATGGAATTCTTTTCAACCATGCCAACACTACAGAAACCACCAGTCAAGTGCCAGCACTAGAATTCTATGCGGTCAACACAAAATAGCTCCAGATGGCAGCAGTTCGTAAGGCAGCCATTTCTGACGACGACCCAAATATCTGTTGCAAAAGCCGAAGGCTGACCCAGCAGCCTCCAACTTCCCATACGGATCCAAGAAGATATTCTCTCACTGGAGCTGCCGAGTATCTTTTTACCTGATAATAAGTGGCTTGCTTTTACAAACAGGAATACAGAAAGAGACAAACCATTCATTATTCACTCTTTCCTTGGTGTATGAAGCAGCTAAGTTTAAATTTTTTGAATGACAACACCCCAGTGTGTACTATTTTAATATATTATTAATCGTATATAAGAATATACATCCACACAAAACACACACACACACACACACACACACAACACACACACACATATATATATATATATATATATATATATATATATATATATATATGTGTATGTGTGTGTATATATATATATATATATATATATATATATATATATATATATATATATATATATATATATATATATATATATATATATATATATATATACATATACACACACATATATATATATATATATATATATATATGTATAACTATATATATATATATATATATATATATATATATATATATATATATATATATATATATATATGTGTGTGTGTGTGTGTGTGTGTGTGTGTGTGTGTGTGTATACTGCCAACCAACCAGGCACTGCACGGAAAAACTGAAGGACATTCGATAAACTATCTCTCTCTCTCCAGCTTTCTCCTCCCTAACACCCCAAAGTTTACCTGTTATTTCTTCTGTCAGTTCATCAAAACTGCCGTTAAAATTTACGTGTAGAATACAGTTTGTAGGCGGAGACAGTCCACTCACCAGAATGGATGAACTGATGGTACTACCTAAACATCTTCCAACCAATGACAGGTAATTGCACGTGTGGAAGGTTGGCGCCAATTTCGTGACAGTTTGTCACTGTATTTTTTCTGGGAAGCATCTCAGACGCTCTGGTCAGAATATGAATAAATTACGTATAGGCTTATTCATTTCACTGTTAGACCCTTCAACGCTATTTGTAGGCCGTTATAAGTGCAAATCATAAAATAATAATGTAAAACAATATTTCCATGTGATGCAGGCAATTTGGTATAAGTCTAGGCCAATGATGTCTTTTTATAATATGCGTTACTATAATGAAAGTAAACTTCACTGTGCAATTCATAAAAAACTGAACCAAGCCCTCAGTTCTAATTTAAACTCATTCATTAATATTTTATGAGAATAGACACCTTTTTTTTAATATGCCTTTTTACTTTGCAAGAGTTATCCATCCACCCCCTCATCATATTAAGGAAAAAAGTGGCAAAACACTTTCCTATATGGCTAACTTCAACTCGTGATGCATATTTTTATATTGGTTTTAGGTGTTTTTATCATAACACAATAAATTAGAGCTCATTATTTTTACAATGACGTCAAATTCCTTAACGAAGAATTGTGTATAAAGTTACACGTACGGCATCTATAAACTTGGTCAGTTCATAAAATAATGTAATCATAAATCAAACAAAATCTTTCCCTTCTTGGAGGAACGTTAGGCAATCGGTATTTATTGTTTTGAATAAATACTGGTTGATAAAAGATAGAGATGAATATATATCATTCTAATATACAACCTTGAACAATAATCTTATGTTCCTAAAAGATGGGAATACTATTCCTCACTGTCTATGATTACATCAGCAAAAGGTATGAATTTGCGTGTTGTGTAAACTGTGAGCAATTCGAGTTACTCGAAGTGCAGTAGTTGCCTTTTCTTAAATCCCCATTTGCATCTAAACATTTTACCCTCCAAGTGCCTTTCAGAAAAGATTTCCAAATGTAACGATCTACATTTCTGTAAAGTTTCAATCTAGAATTTTCAGTCATTATCCTCCAGGTAATCAGCACCATGCAACGAGAAAAGAAACTTGCCTTCTGTATGCAGTGGTTTTTTGCCGATTCACACGATAATTAATTCCAACCGCCGCTGGCTGAAATTATTGCGCACGGACTTGGCTTTGCTTACTACGGAAAGAAATTATGGATTTGGGTTTTCAATACAGATTTTATTGAGGTAATAAACAATTATATTAATTGTTATCATAAATTATAATCAAACTTTACGTAAATTCTGATCCAAAATTGATGCCACAGGGGATTTATTGTTGCTGGTTAATCATACTTCAGTGTCAGGTGAAAAATGAGAATAAACCCAGAAAACTGAAGGAAAAGGTGAAGTAAAACGAAAATTTAATTTGTTTTGTCTGTGCTTGTATGTCTGTCACGGGGTAGGGGTTTGATTTTGAGTTAAAAACCTTTCTGGGGTGACGTAGAGACCGTGCTCAAAATTTTGTTTGGGGCTGTCTGCAGGCGGTTTGGATTTCTATAGAAGCCAAACTAATATACAAATATATTCCCCTATACATATATATATATATATATATATATATATATATATATATATATATATATATATATATATATATATATATATATATATATATTTATATATATATGACCTGATTCTCAGTCATGTAAAGGTTCTACCAGTACAAATGAAACGCGTAAGATACAATTAACGTATGTGTATTTTCCTTAATAGTTACACAGGACCCTGTTGTTAATATTACGCTACTTGATTATGCGATTATAGCAGGAAGGTACTCTGAGGCGACACGAGCCATCACTGTCTATCAGACGCGTTTGTTAACCCGTCGACCGCTAAACCCCTACTGATGTTTTAACTATTCAAACTGAACTTGTTTAGGTCATAGACCTCAGCTGATTGGTCTCTTATAATCGAAAAGAACCAATAAGGGTCTTCGATGTACGGCACTCATTTGAATTACCCACGCCAAACCCCAACGATCGTAAGGCGTTCGACTACTCAGCAGTATCTATCTGTTTGTTACTCTCTGATCACAAAGACGTACAAACAACTAGCAGATATTCTGTTATGTCTCAAACATGAATTTCTGTATAATCAGTTTACCACTTCCCCTTTCTTGAACAAATCCCTCAATGGGCGATGATCTGAGTTTATTTTGATTTTATGCCCCAGCAGAAAGTAGCGATGTCTCTCTAGCATCCATAAAATTGCCAATGCCTCTCTATCAAAGGTACTGTAATTCTTCTCTGCCCCTTTTAATGCTAGTGATGCAAAACAAATCGGTTTTCATTTCCTGCTTTGTCAACTTGAGAAAATTATCACTCCCCCAATAGCTATACTGCTTGCGTCGGTGGTTACTAGAAATGGTCGATCGAACTTTGGGTACGCCAACAGTTCATTACTAGTGAGTGAAATCTTTAATTCTTGAAAAGCTGTTTCTTCTTCCTGTCCCCAATGAAAATCTGACGGTTTCCTCAACGAATCTAGTGGTCTCGCTATTTTACCAAAAATCTTTTATGAATTTACGATAGTAGCCTGCGAGGCCCAGGAGACTGGCTATCTTTTGCATTCTTCAGCTGGAGAAATTCTTTAATTGCTGCTACTTTATCTGCAGAAGGCTTAAGACCTTCAGATGCTACGATGTGTCCCAAAAATTCAACTTCTTACTGAAAGAATTTACATTTGGTTAGATTAATTTTCATACCATGTCGCTTTAAAGTTTCTAAGGCTTCAATAATGTTCTTCTTATGTTCTTCTACTGTAGCCCCTTTTATGATATGTCATCTAAGTATACAAAAACGCTATGATCTAATAGCGAAGCTAATACGGACATCATAACACGTAAAAAATGGGCAGGAGCGTTCTTTACTCCAAAAGGAAGGTAATTATATTCAAACAATTGATCATTAGCTATAAAGGCTGTCTTTTCTTTGCTACTCTTGTCTATACGTATTTGATGATAACCTGACTTTAAATCTAAGGTGGTGAAGAATTTACTATCTCTGACCTTAATCAACAGTTCCTCGATAGAGGGCAATGGAAATGCGTTGTCTTTCGTGATACTATTCAACTTTCTATAATCAACACATAGCCTAAGAGAACCATCCTTCTTTTTAACCATCACGATTGGCGAGGCCCAGGGAGATTCACTTGCTCTAATTGTCCCCTGTTCCCCTAATTTATTAATTTCATTCTCTACTTCCCGCTGATAACAAACTGGAATTCTATACGGCTTCGATCTTATGGGTGGTTGAACCCCGGCCTCTATAACAAAAGGAAAAATATTTATTCTGCCTGGGGTTTCGTCGCCAATCGCAATTACATTTTGATAACTTTCTACAGTTTCCTTGACAACATTTTGATTCTCAGGAGTTTATCCAGACGTTCTCCACTGTGACCCTGATGCGTGCTACTCAAGGTCGAAGTGTGTGAGAAGCATCTGTTATTTCACAAGGTTCAAGGTCGCATATCGACCCACTGTCTAATACGATACGCTGATCACTAACATTAATAAATGGCACATTAACCTCGCAGTGTATTACCGCGCTCAGACCAGGAAAGATAAAATCTTGCCATTTCTGATGGGGTCTGATCAAAACCAAGGTGCCTTCGGGTAAGTTTCGTGCGGGAGTCACGGTGAGGGATGAAAGACTCCGGGGTGGTGCCACATCTCCTGCCTATGGGGCGGCGGGTACTTAACCCCCACCACCCTTCGGTCTAAGGAGACTCGTAGACACCTCGGTCTCTCCCCTTCTGTGGGGATTCGTTGTCCTTTTAAATATAAATGATCCCTTCCCGTTTGTGCCAGCTATTATTATGTCATTCTAGCCACAAAATCAATTCCTAAAAATAACTGAAATTCCTTCTACTTGTAATGCTGGTACTACATAGAAGGTATGTGTCACTACTCACCCATCGATGGTTATCTGCTACTTCACAGTCCTCTGGATTACCATCTGATGGCCACCTGTGGTGCTTAGGACTAAGCAACCTTTCATAGGCTGCACCGACCCTGTCACAAGGTGTTCTTCTAACAAAGACACACTTGCACCAGTGTCGACCAATGCCCTTTGCTGTCGCTCTCCCACCCATATTTCCACGATGGGCACAGACTTCCTTACGCACTGAGGACGGGTGACAGGTTCTTGAATTACCTCTCCTCCCTGCACCCTCAACGTTCGGGTAGGAGCAGCGACAGTTGACGGAGGGCTGTCCACCACTTCTCAGGGGGTTGGTTGACTCCCCTCACTCCCCATCAAGGCGTCCCTTGTCCTATCAGGGTCACGGTCGTTGTTTGGATCTGCTGAGCTTGGGTGTAGTCTTTATTGTCCTCCGACTCCTCCTCCACGCTGCCTTCCTTCCTCTCCTTAGTGTAGGGAGCGTTGTTTTGCTGGCCGTCGTCGTTCTTTGACCACGCATTCATGAGGTAGTCGGTTGCATTGCAACGAAAACAACGTAGCGGCTGAATCAGAGAGGGGCACTGGGCCCTCATGTGGCCCTCCCCTCCACACCGCCAGCAACAGCTGACCGTCCTTTTCTCTGCTAGTTTCCCCTTGCCTCTTCAAGGCCCCTGGGTGCGGGACCCTGCCCCTGGATGGTGGGTGAGGCTGGCTGAGGACTCGCTTGGTCAGGTTGTTTAACAGTTGCAACAGACGGTTGGGAGGTGGCCTGCCCCCTCCCCCTTGCTTGTTGGCGTTCTTTGTGGTCTAACAGAAGTTGAATCTTCGGCAACAAGGCTTGTAAGGGCCTCTCATCGCCAGTAATGAATCCCACTATGGAGGTGGGAAGAATTCGCCTCAGCATGCGTCGGCAGAAGTCTGGTCTCTTTCAGGGGTGAGGGACTCATAGTCTCCACCAAAGCGATTACAAAATGCTGAAATCCACTCTCCCACCCCCAGTATGGGGTCGTAGGCTTCCATTAGCCCCACCTTCTCCTCTCGGTGCAGGACAAACTGTTGGGTGATAGTGCAGCAGATAATTGCATATTTCATAAAAATCGTTCAGATAGTGAAACAAGCATGAAATTTTGCACAAGTGCTCTTTAAAGTTCCCTCTATCAGAAAAGGGCGCTGGCCACGCAAAAAATTTAATATGGCGGCCAAATTCCAAGATGGCGGCCAGTATCGACAGATTTTGGCTAATTTTTCACTAGAATGGCATGTATTTGCTTCTAGCAATATGGTAAAGCTCTTCCATACTATTTCTTGTGAATATTATGTTTCTGTAGCTTCCCAGTACAGTTTTACCTTTAAATATGGGGCTATATGGCTGCCAAGAAAAGGTAGAAACAATAATTATAATGAGAAATAATGCCCGTTCAACAATTATCGTTTTAAGCATGGATCTTGGTTTCTGTGGTTTTAGATCCTAATGAGGCCATCTCTTTCGAATAACTCATCAATTTTGAAGGAAAATTAATAAATGTAAAAGAGTGTATGTCTGCACACAACCAGGGCACACTGGTGACATCACTGCTGTGTAACTCAGCATGGGGTTCAGTGCCAGCTAATCCAGCTTTACTAATCCTGTAGTCTTGGACTAGTAGTTGTAGTATAGTTTAGTTTAGTGTCCCAAATGCTTTCTAACAGCCCCAGACCAGCTATAGTTAGATAGCCAAACCTGAATAGACAGGATGTGCCAGCGCGGAGAGCCGAGCCAAGGGTGGGGCTGTACATGATGGTTCATGTACTTACCCGGATGGTGTACAGATCACACGGGACTTAAATGGCACTGGATGAATGATCGGGCTAGGTGTAGGGAGACCGAACCTAGTTGAATCCCATACAGGAATGTGTGCTTTGTTTAAGGTGGTAAAAGGATAACCCTCGGCCTTAATCAAAAGTGAAATCATGGCAGAATGTGATGCCAATCCAATATTGAGCAGTAGAAAAACAAACTGGAGTTTGTGTTGTCTTTGTCAGAAGGACAAAAGAGGTGAGCACTTGACATCACACTCCAAGTCATCATGTCCTAGACCATGATGGGTACACAATGCTGGCAAGGAACATTCCCATGTTCAGTGAAATTAATGAAATGCCACTGATAATGGATCAGCAAGGCTGGATGAAGGTGATGGCATAGAGGCCACTCTCAGGAAAAATGCAGCAAAATACCATGTGAACTGTCGCTTGTTGTTTAACAACACTAAACTGGACCGTGCAAGAAAGCGACAATCAATGACCAGACCAGCAACACTGAGACTAGTCGTGCAAAACTGCGCCAGACCAGTCATGACAATGAAGTTTGCATTTTCTGTGAGAAAGTGGCACCTGCATCTGATCTCAGACAGGCTAGTACTAAGGGCCTTGACTTGAAATTGCGTGAATGTGCAGAGATACTTAGTGATGGCAAGCTCCTTGCTAAGTTGACTGGTGGGGATGTCATTGCACAGGAGTTTAAGTATCACCATGCCTGTCTTTGTGCCCTCTACAACAGAAAAGGTCCTACCTGAGGAGCCTTGAGAAAGACCAAGGTAGCACTGAGTCAGAATCAGATGTGTATCCACTAGTTCTGTCAGAACTGATGACATACATTGTTGAAAACAACCTTTGTTCAGATGATCCAGTCACATTTCGGCTGGCAGATATTTGCCACCTCTACCAACAACGTCTGGAACAATTAGGTGTAGAGTCACCAAGTGTAAATTCCACGAGACTCAAAGACAAACTTCTGGCAGAAATTCCAGAACTTGAGGCTCATAAATCTGGCAGAGATGTATTACTTGCATTTCAAAAGGATGTGGGAAAAGCACTTCAATCATCTGATCTTTCAGAGGCAGTATCATTGCTAAAGCAGCAAATATTCTCAGAAAGTCTATACTTGATCATCAGTCACGGTTTGATGGCACATTTTCTGAGGCTTGTGTACGAAATTCTGTGCCTCCTCTCCTGCTCCAGTTTGTAGGGATGGTTGAGCATGGGGCTGACATCAAGTCACAGTTACGATTTGGAGCATCAAAGTCAGACCAGGCCATTGCACAGCTCATGCAGTTCAACTGCTACTCCCGATACAAAGAGGGAGCAACAACTCATAGACACTCCAAAGACAGAGAAACACCATTCCCAGTCTACATGGGACTCTCAGTCTATGCCAAAACCAGGAAGAGAAACCTGGTTGAAATGCTACATCAGTATGGCCTCAGTATCTCTTATGACAGAGTACTGGAGGTCTCTGCACAGTTAGGAGATGCCACAGTTAGCAAATATGTGGAGGAGGGTGTGGTCTGTCCCCCAGTACTGCGAAAAAGGGTTGTTCACCACTGCAGTGATGGACAACATCGACCACAACCCATCTGCAACTACTGCCACTACCTCCTTCCATGGAACTAGCATCTCCATATTTCAGCACCCCACCAAGGAGAACACTGGACAGGAAAGACAGCAACTAAAGTTTGCACCTGAGAAAGTGAGGTCGGTGCCTGAATTGCCGGACACATTCACAAACATCTCACCAGCTTCCTTTCAAACAAAGAACCCTGTGCCACCAAACACTGCAATACCAAAGCCACCCACAGATATCTTGGGGCCACAGCTTGCACTGGAGTATCAGTGGCTAGACAAGGTCATAGTCACCCAGGAAATAGATGATGCAGTGAATCTGACGTGGTCAGCTCATCACGCTTCAATGAAGAGAAGCCCAGAATTTGAAGTAACCATAACTTCATTGCTTCCTCTCCTGCGTGATCAGGCTCATTCTGTTGCTACGATCAAACACGTGATGCAGAAAGTGCAGGATGTCACTGATTTTCTGAACCCTGGCCAGATACCCATAATCACAGCTGATCAGCCAATCTATGCCGTAGCAAAGCAGGTGCAGTGGCAGTGGCCTGATCAGTATGGCGAAGACAAGTATCTGGTAATGTTTGGTGGTCTGCACATTGAGATGGCAGCAATGACATCTCTTGGTACTCTTCTTCATGGCAGTGGTTGGACAGGAGCTCTGGTGGAGGCAGGAGTTGCTTCATCTGGAACTGCAGAATCCTTCCTGTCAGCTGCAAGTGTAACCAGGACACGGCAGATGCACCAGGTTACAGCCTCTAGTTTGTACAAACTCCTGAGGACAGCATACACTGACTACTGTGCTGAGAAAGCAAACAACAATGAGCAGGCATTAGAGTTTGAGGAGTGGTGTGACCTTCGAAGACAGCAGAGTCCACAGTTCCACTTCTGGCACATGGTGTTGTCTATGGAACTTGTGATATTCCTACTGATCAGGTCCTTCCGTGAGGCCAATTTTGTCCTCTACTGCCAGGCATTGCATGAGCTGATACCCTACTTCTTTTCCAACAATAATACAAACTATGCTCGTTGGCTGCCTATTCACCTCAGGGACATGCTTACCTAGAGAGTTCACACCCAGAGTTGCACAAGGAGTTCAAGGCTGGCAACTTTGTTGTGCACAAGACCAGTCGCCAGTTCTCAGCAATGGCTCTTGACCAAGCTCATGAGCAGACCAATGCCTTTATAAAGGCTGATGGCAGAGCCATTGGGCTGACTGAAGATCCGTCAGCACTCAGAAGATGGATGGTGGCTGGCCCAGAGATCATCCGCTTGGTGTCTGCATACGAAACAGAGGTTCAAAGTAAGGAGTCTAATGAGCAGACAACACACCATGAACAAACACCTCATGCGCAGAAGACATTCTTGGAGAGAGTCAGCAAGCTGTCATTGGCTTTGCAACACTTGGGAAGTCCTTTTTCAGGAAGAGAGCCAGGATCTGTATTCCATTGACAACAAAGACATTGCCCACCCCAGCTCAGCAGAACTTCTACAGACACACCTTGACAGAGGCCGCACTAAATTTCAGAAGTTTTCAGACTCTTTGGCAAACAATGCAGTCTCCTTCTATGAGCCGATAAAGAAGAACAGAACTGACTTCTTCAGGCAAGAAGCTGCTCCTGTAGAACAGTCAAAGCAGAAACTTCTGAAGGAGGATTGCCAGCTTTTCTCAAAGCTATTTATATCCTGTCAGAGCCATGAATGTGATCTGCAGGAATTCTTCAAGCACGAGAATCAAACATTCCCAGCTTCCCTTAGTGAGGGTGGTAGGCTGTACACATGTCAGAAGTCTCAGCTGACCTCGGTCCTGGAGAGTCATGTTACACTAGAAGACAAAGAACCAAAGACTGATGTCCTCATTGTAGATGGATCAGCTTTGGTCCATGCCTTGCCACCAAAGAAAGGAAAGACCTTTGAGGGCTATGCACTTTGCGACTTCTTGCCTGTGATACAATCCTATAGCAGCAAGTACACATCATCACATCTTGTATTTGATGTATACAATACATCCAGCCTCAAAGCTGAGACCAGGCTCCAACGTGGTCAGGAGGAAGGCGCAAGGTGACAGACAAGAACACAATTCCATCCAACTGGCGCAATTTCCTAAGACACGATGCCAACAAGACAGAGTTGTTCCAGTTCCTGGCAGACAAAGTTGCCCAGATGTCTGCCACAAATGTTGTCATTGCCACGAAAGGGTCTGCTGTCCTCAGCACTCATGAGGCTAGTCTTCAGGGACTGGAAAAGTGCTCTCATGAGGAAGCTGACACCCGCATCTTTCTCCATGCCAAATATGCCACAGAACATGGAGCCAAGACCATCACGGTTAAAGCAAATGACACAGATGTTCTTGTCGTTGCAGTCAGTGCTTTCTCCCACTCTCCACAATCTAGGGCTAGAGAAGCTATGGGTGGCATTTGGCCAAGGCCAGAGCCTGCGCTGGATTGCTGTGCATGACCTGTGCAACTCTCTGGGCCAGGAGAAGGTGAATGGCATGCTCTTCTTCCATGCGTTCACAGGCTGTGATACAGTGTCAGCCTTCCGGTGCAAGGGCAAGAAGACCGCCTGGCAGACATGGAACATCTTTCCAGAGGCCTCCACTGTGTTCTCCAAACTGAGTCACTACCCTCTCAGAGTGGAAGAGTGACCTGAAGGTCCTGGAGAGGTTTGTCATACTTATGTATGAAAGATCCAGCACTGCTGGCACTGTGGATGAGGCTAGACTTGATATGTTTGCCAGAAAACAAAGGGCATATGAGGCCATTCCACCAACCAGGGGAGCTCTCCTCCAACACACCAAGCGTGCTGCGTACCAGGCTGGTTGTGTGGGGGGCAGGCCACCAGTGTCAGCCACAGCCAGAGAACCCTGCTGAGTGGGGATGGCAAAAGTCTGGTGAAGCATGGCAAGTCCTCTGGACAACCAACTCGCCCTTAGCCAAGAGTTGCCAACAGCTTACCAAATGTGGATGCAAAGCAGGCTGTCAGGAAAGGTGCAAGTGCTACAAGCTGGGTCTTCCCTGCACAGCTCTGTGCACTTGCAAATGTGAAGTCTAGATAAATATTGCCCTCTCTTCAGTAGATAATCTAGCCTGAGCATCCAACGTGTCATGCTATGCCTACCTTCTTATCCTCGAATTTTTCAAAGGTGTAGGTTGAGAGACCTATACATAGATTGGTTGCGTTTAGTCCGTTATTTCTCTTCTTTTCTTTTTATGGTTACAGTCTTAGACACAATGTTGTATGTGACCATACCATTACTATTTCAGTTGAAAATAGCATATTAGTTAAACTGTCTGATCACATGAATATACCATTAAATAAAAACAGTTGGTCTCTATGTTGCTAGCGCTGTGGATAGAAAAAAAAACTTTTATGGCAACCATTTTGTACGCCATCTTGGTTACAATTCATTTAGTAAGGGTTTTCAATAAAATGTGTGGTATGGAACATTTTTATAACCTAAAAGTCGAGGTTTAAAAAAAAAAACTGGCATATTCCATCCAATAGATGCTCCCAAACCAGTGAATCTCAACATAGATGGCGGCCATTTTGAAAATAGCCGCCATCTTGGATTTTCAGGTGGCCAGCGCCCTTTTCTAAGAGAGCGTAGTCTTAGAATGTTTGTGCCAAATTTCATGCTTGTTTCACTATCTGAACGATTTTTACAGCAATCTGCTGCACTATGAGGTGTCTTTTAAAAGTACCCCAGTCTGAGGAATAACTGGCGTACCAACTCCTGATTTACGCTGCATTCTAACGTCACTTTTCGCTTTGTTTGTACAATTTTTCTCTGCCTGTCCAGCCTACAGTGGCGTTTTCAAATACACTTTATGAAGGTCTCGATCAAAAGAACACCTTCACCAGTGCGTGAGTTGTCAAACTCAGGCACTGATCCATCTAGCACCGGCAGTTCTTTTTATTTTTTTCGACTGATCGCACTCCTCCAAGTGGGGACGACGCGACGTCGGCCGAAATTGTGGAGTGGTCGACGGGCTTTTTTATTTTGTATTTCATTTGTTAATTTGTGCAACTCTTCTAACATGCGTTGGATATCCGTTGACTGCTCTTTTGCACTGTCCTCTTCTCTGGCACTGTTATTAACAATGTCACTTCTAGTACTGGCATTCCTGCCGTCGCACGCTGATTTTCTTCGAGTTTGCATTGTTTATTTCACCTTCGCAATTACGCTGTTAATTATTATATGTACTGGCAATACCCCGCAACTGACACCAAAAACATGTCCTGATTCTCGGTCATGTAAAGGTTCTACCAGTACAAATGAAACGCGTAAGATGCAGTTAACAGTATTTACCTTAATAGTTACACAGGGCCATGTTGCTAAGTGTATCCATTCTAATTATGCGATTATAGCTGGAAGGTACTCTGAATGACACGAGCCATCACACGTCTATCAGACGCGTTGTTACCCCGTCGACCAAACCCCTACTGATGTTTTAACTATTCAAACTGAACTTGTTTAGACTCATAGACCTCAGCTGACTGGTCTCTTATAATCGAAAAAGAACCAAGTAAAAGTCTTTCATGATGTATGGCACTCATTTGAATTACCCACTTGTAACCCCAACGTTCGTGACAACCATTCGGGCGACTCAGCAGTATCTATCTGTTCGTTACTCTCTGATCACAAAGACGTTACAAACAACTAATCAGATATTCTGTTATGTCTCAAACATGAATTTCTATATAATCAGTATATATATATATATATATATATATATATATATATATACCATATATATATATATATATATATATATATATATATATTAATGAATATGAATATTTTCAGAAGGTTTTTTAAAAAACTATTTAATCTGTAGCAACCATATATTTCACGGGCACTTGCTTCTCCCCCTGTTCACTTTGAAGCAAGTGCCATTGCAATATTTGGTTGCAAATGTTTAAATAGTGTTTATGAAACATCTATATTCATATTACACTGTGGTATTACAGAAAATCTATTCTAGATATATATATATATATATATATATATATATATATATATATATATATATATATATATATATATATATATATATATATATATATATATATATATATATATATAAAGCTCCTGGTGGGATCAAATTTCCAGAATACCAAGTGTATGGGTAATGATGAAAATGCATGGTTTTTGGAGCTGCTTACATATTTTGAGAGGGTCAAGCTGTACTTGATGACTGGAATAAGGATCTGATGTGCCTTATTTATAAGGTGATAAAACCAGTTGTTCAAACTATAGAGGTATATTTCATATTACATGCTTTCGAGGTTTAGGAGACAGTTCTAGAATGGAGGCTTAGAGGACATATTGAATAAAAATTGGGCGAGTAGCAGAATGGTTTTAGACCAGGTAGGGGATCGTCCGACATGATCTTCACCTTGAAAATGATTTTTGAAAAAAGCTGGGAGTGGAATGAAGATAAACATATTGTTTTTTCTAGACCTAGAGAAAGACTCCGATCGTGTACCCAGACACATAATGTGGCATGTAATGAATGATGAATACTATGAGACCCCAAAGAAACATAAGAGAGCAATTTTCAACGCATACCATAATACTAGGTGTAGTGTGAAGACCTTCACTGAAATTGATGATTGGTTTTATGTAAAATCAGGTTTCAGGCAGGGCAGTATCCTTTCACCATTATTGTTCATTCTGTTTCTCGATAAGTGTATGAGAGAGAGAAACCCTAATGAAGATGAGGTTATTGATCTAATGAATGCAGATGACCACGTAATGATAGCAGGAACAAGAGAGGACTTTCAAGTGAACTAGAAGAAAGGAATAACACCCTAACAAACAGCGGAATGAAAATCAGCAAAGAATAAACGGAAATCATGCTACTATCAAGAACACCTAGAGATATGAGCATCTCATTGGAGGGCCAGGTTTTACATAAGCGCAGACATTTTAAATATCGAGGCATCATGTTCTGCGATGAAAATAAGCCAGAATTAGAAAAATATCATCGGATCGACAAACTAAGTAACACTAATGGAAGATGGGAATATACCAAGAAAAGTAAAAGCAATAATTTATACCACTATATGGAGACCACTACTGACCCATGTCCATGAAATTAACGTCAAGAACCAGAAGCTAAATTCAAGCTACAGAAATGAAAGTACTCAGACTGATAAAGGGTGTTGCAAGGCTAGACAGAATACGAAATGAAGACATTATGAATGAATTGGGGGTGAAAAGCATTTAAAAATTTCTTGAAAGAGGGAAGCTACGTTGGTTTGGCCAAGTAAAAAGAATGGAGGTGGGTAGATATCCCTGAAATTTTTGGAATGGATGACAGATGGAAGAAGACCTGTTGGAAGGCCAAGGGAAAGCTGGAAGAAACACTGAGATGCAGCAGTGTGAAAAAGAGGAAGTTCTCTACAACAGGTGGAAAAGCTAAATTATTTGAAGATCGACAGATATGGAGGGAATTCCTGGGGCAGGATGACTGACAACCTTGAATGCATACTTGGCCCTGGTGAGAAGGGTGATACACACACACACACACACACACACACACAATACTGACACATATATATATATATATATATATATATATATATATATATATATATATATATATATATATATATATATATATATATATATATATATATATATATTATCACGATGTGTTCCACGGTTACCTGGTTATTACAGAAATACAGACAGATCACAGATTTCAAAATTTACCTGGGCCATTGTTTGGTCAGCCAGATACCTGAACTCTCATAACAATAAAATTACGACTGAGTACTCTGAAGGCAAAAGTGAGCGCTTAAAAAGCTTATTAATCACATGAAAAATCAAACTAAGTTTATCAAAACAAGTGTGAGGTATCAGCAATTAAACAAGAAATATACTTTAGCTGTTTCCATGGTCTTAATTCGCTTCAGCAAAACTAAAGGAACAAAACATGCTTATCACTATGCCTTATGCATACAATTAATCCTATTCACTGGTGGTCAATAAATGAAACACTGATTTTTAAAAACTTTAAATACAAAAATTTATTTTTAAACTCAAAATTTATATTGGAATTCACAATCTGAAAAAAATTTATTTTATTACTTGAAAACAACACAGTATTTAATTAATTCTTGAGTTAAATTACAAAGGTTAATTTATTAAGAAATTTAATGAATTAAGCAAAATTTAAACTACTCAGAAATACTTCAGATTTGAAAAGAAAATCTAAGTAAATGAAAATTAAATCAAGTATGCAGTGTTAAATTATCAAGAAATATTTAAAATGTTAAGTAAATAAATGTTAAATCATTACTACATAAAATGTGAAAAATTAAGTGATCAGAAGAACTCACAAACATACACAAAAGATTTACCAAAAAAATTTCACTAAGGCAAAAATCCCTTAATATACCTTATTATACCATGTAATATAAAGTAAAATTCACCTTACCTTACACAAGCTTGTGGAAATTTTCACAAGATCACCCAAAATTCAGCTTCTCAAGATCACAAATCACACTTTTTTTGTTAGGCGCCATTATGAATATATACACTTGTTACTGCTACTATCAGATTTCAAGAGCTAGTACTAATATCAACGACCACACAAATATGTTACGTTAATAACTTTTCTCTTTTGAAGAAAGAGAGAGAGAGAGGGGGAGCCACATGAACGGTCTCTGAAATTAGAATGAGCAAATTTTTAGGATACTAGCAAAAAGCAGTTCGTCATTATTAAGGCAAAACATTTTGAGGCCAAAACTAGTGTTAGAACAATACATGATCAGTGCAATGTAATCTTGAAGATGACACAATTGCCATGTGCTTTTACTCTCAAAAAGGCATACCTGACTCGAACAGAAAATCGTATGGGATGCAATCAGAATTATACATGTAATATTGTGAAATCACTCATCTTTTTCTTGTATGAGACAAAAATTTTGCACAACTCGACTGTTATCTCTTGCTTGTCATCACGTTATCTTTCACGATGACAGTCAAAGCAAAACAAAGCACTCATAGAAGACACGTGGTTTACTTGACAAAATACTTATCATATATTACATTATCATTAAAACATATTATTAATTCTAACTTACACTGTTAACCTATCTAAATCACTAACTCTTTTGAGATCTGACATTACACTACATACGATACTTCAACAATTATTATCATTACACAGAATACATTATAACTAGAACAGCAAATATTCCAAAATCATTGAAAGATATACATTTTAAAGAATATCACAGGAACTTATATATATATATATATGTATATATATATATATATATATATATATATATATATATATATATATATATATATATATATATATATATATATATATATATATATATAATATATATATATATATATATATATATATATATATATATATATATATATATATATATATATATATATATATGTATATATGTATATATGTATATATGTATATATATATATATATATATATATATATATATATATATATATATATATATATATATATATATATATATATATATATATATATATATATATATATATATATATATATATATATATATATATATATTTATATATATATATATATATATATATATATATATATATATATATATATATATATATATATATATATTAGTATATATATATATTATATATATATATATATATACATATAACAGTATACATATATATATATATATATATATATATATATATAGTATATATATATATATATATATATATATATATAGATATAGGTATAGATATAGATATATAATGTCCAAATATTAAGAATCATTCATTAATTTGTAAAAATAAACTATAAAAACTTTGAAATAGTGACCTCCTTAATATTTTGGAATCCTTGGTTATCAAGAAAATTGTTCCATCGCTCAATAATCATTTAACTTCAACCCCTTATGCATAGCGTACTAGTATCCTCCACTATTCCTGTTTACTTCTAACCTTGTTTACTCTCATCAAACTTTTCATCCTCTGGACTTTACTACAGAAGGTATTCTTATTCCTTGTTTTGTCATTGTCATTTCCAGTCTTTAAAGCATTTTAATTTTGTAAGTTCTGTTTTAAGTTTAAATTAGCGTTTTGTATCTTTTTAGCCAGAGAAGATGGATATGGGTGATCCTGAAGCGCAGCTATTAATAAATGTCAATGATGAGCAGACTGTTCTTCCTGTCCATACATCCTAATATATATATTATATATATATATATATATATATATATATCTATATATATGTGTGTGTGTGTGTGTGTGTGTGTTTGTGTGTTCCCATGATATTCTTTTATTCTTTAAAATGTATATCTTTCAATGATTTTGGAATATTTGCTGTTCTAGTTATAATGGATTCTGTGTAATGATAATTGTTGAAATCCACAGTTCTTGTAATTAAATAAACTGAAATTAATTTTATTTCTTTCTCAACTACGTTATGGAGGTAAAAACAGGTGAGGTTGCTTGAAAAAGAGGTCCCATCCGTTGAAATATATATACTGTATATCATGGGTGTATTGACAATGCATTAAAACCTTAAAAAGACATTATATGTTTACAAAAAAGAAACTGAAAACACAAAACCGGTTTATTTTGCCATGTGATAATAATTTCAAAGATATTCCCATTTTACATGAAAATTTGGAATTAACGTAGCATTAAGAAGAATGAATCAATGAAACATAGACTTCTACAGAATTCTCCCGACAATACTAAACAATGTGTACACCAAATTCCATATCATTCTTGTGAGAACTTTTAAATTGGTCAAACTGGAAAAGCATTGGGAAAAGAATAGAACAGCATAAAAGATGCATAAGAAATGTACAGGTAAACACTGGAATATTTGTACATGTTAGTAAATACATTCATACAATCAACTGGGCAGGAGGAAAAGAGATAGTTTATTTTAACAATAATTTGTTTTTAGCTACCTTTTGGGTAGGACGTGCCCAGGCAGAATCTTTATTTGCAAGTGAATATTTTAGTATTTTTGTGTTATGTGTTCATTTTAATTTTAATTTCATCTTCTTATTGACTGTCATGTTGCCTGTTTTCAACCTTGAAAATGCAACTAAGAGAATTTGTGAAACGTTGGCATATTGTGCCCATTCGCAATGGTTGGTGCCTTTCTCTCATCCCCTTAAAAGACACACATGCAAACACACATGGACACCTGCATTGTAATATATATATATATATATATATATATATATATATATATATATATATATATATATATATATATATATATATATATATATATATATATATATATATATATATATATATATATATATATATATATATATATATATATATGCCATCATGACATCAAGCAAGGTAAGGGAGGAGCCAAAAGGAGAAAGTTGGCATCTTATCTTATTCTGAACCCTCCACGAGGGTTAACTGATGCCATGCAGTCATTATGGAAAATGTGACGAAGTGTGGCCTTTGCACCATCGACAAGGGATGCGATGTGTAATCCTCGAAGGTTATTTATAGACAATGCAACAGAAATCGAGAGAAAGAATTGTTCTGAACATCACCCAGGACAGATGTACTGAACCTTGCCTGGCCCTTGAATCGTCCACGTGTTCGACCCCGAGGCTCACACCAGTATACTTTGTAGTGGCATTTTAATTCCCTCCTCCATCGCTAGCGCCCTATCGAACGAGGACACCGTCATCTTGACGAAGGTAATATGCCGGAATAAGGTTTCTTAGTCAGTCACTGTTCCTGTTATTTCTGTCTAATATTTCATCTATTTTCCATTGTGTGATCACCTTCAGTAATTTGTGTTGGAGCATTCAGTATCATCGTAATTATGCAATAGTGTTGAAATGAGTTATTTGGCACCATCTGTGCATTCCTCAGTTTCCCTTTGAGTGTCTTATAATTATTGCAAGTAACTGTCTTGCATATTTTGCAGATAGGCCTCGATTGTAGAATCTCTCAGCTATATCCATGTGCAGTCCCCCTTAAATAACCCCAGCCCCTCTGCTGATGTTTCCTGTTATGAAGACATCGTCGGAGTAGAATATTTATTCTGTGCAGGATTCATTATTTTAGCAGGGCCTTATCATTACCTGCCCTTAAGTTTACGTAATTTTCCCTCACATGTAGAAGGCCCTAAGCCATAGATTTCCTTCGTTGTTCTATGAATTGTCCTAATATTGAGACAGATGTAAAATAAATAAAAGGAACTCCCTGCGTTCATCCGTTGCCGCCTAGAATCAAGTAAGTATCCTCGGACATTCATGGTAACTGGCGTACCTTGCTAAGTATGCAGTTGCTTTGCAATTATCAATGAAATAGCAATTCCCAGCTGGTCTGCATAATTTTAGAGATGACCCTGATATTGTACCCGCTCCATTTTAAGCACATGAGAAGAGCCAGTTCCACAGGATAAGTACATGTCAAAATATTTTGTTTAGGCTTATGCTAAGTGTGAAAAGTGAATGCAATCTGTGTTAGTTAATTGACAGACCACATGCATGGCAAATTAGTTCATGAGAAGAAAGAGCGTATTAATAATTCCATAAGATTTTTGTGCTATCGCATGTTAGCTGCATGTTTTAAGAATAGGAAGTTAAGGAGTAACTCAGCTGAAGAGTTAAATAAAAGGAATAGAGCCCCTATTCCTTCGTCCACAGGATAAGGACAATTTGAAAGTCCCGAATTCCCAGATAGGCACATTGTAGGGGGCCACCACTGCTTTGACTCCAGCTATTTTCGCATCGCTGGATTTACCTTCTCCCTCTCTTTCTCGTTCTCTCTTTCGCTTGATTGATAGGAAAAGCAAGGAAGTATTTAGGAATCTAAATTTCTGCTCTCACGACGAGAGAATAGTAAATTCCAACACAGAATCTTCAATTCCAGGCACCGTGGGCCCATTCCTAACCATCCACCATCTTTGATTTGTGAGTTCCACTAGAAATTCCATTGTTATAAAAACTGCACACACAGTGCTCATATATAAATCCCTTTCTTTCGATCGCTAATTTTTATCCACACATCCATGCACCTCGCTGCATTTTTTAAGGTAATAAACCTTTTATTCTCTAACTGAGTAGGAGGATATTCCTCAGTAAGCAGTAATATTACTGTAAAAATATTTATTGACGAATAAATCAGCGAGAATTTCCTCTCTCATTCATTACTGCGGGAGGCCCAAGCATGGGAAAATGGGTAGAAAGGGAAAAAGCCAGACATGTGGTCAAGACGACACCCCCCCTCCACCCACCTGACTCATTCAATGCCAGCAGATGTCACGAGACCAGAGGTAAACACTTGAGTACTATTATTAGTCACGTGCGAGCTATGGTTTGTTTTGAGAATAGAGAATAACAATTTCTTTCCCTCCCCACGCATAACCTCGGCAGTTCGGTTGCCTCCATGCATGTTATAAGATTAAGCATTTTTGTCTTGCCCTCATACGTTGGAGCTTTCAATATTCAATAGGATCGATGTACTGTTTTTATTACACCACACTTACAATTATCTAACAGTGCAAGGAAAATTATTTACACACAATAAGTGTATAAGCCCATAAGCCTTTTCTTTTAGTTCTGCAGCGTCTCTCCAGAACATAAAATATACATAAAGGTTTACATTAGCTTGGACTTAATTTTCGTTCTTTAAGAACCACTAAGTCTATTCAGACAACTTGTGATTTGCCTTATTCAGACATATTAATTTTAACAGTCTTTTCAGGCACCTTCAAGTTTATGTTATTCAGACATTCTAAGTTTCGTTCATTCTGAACAACTGAGGTTTGGACACCCTGAACTTTGTCTTATTCAGACACATTTGTCTAATTTTTAACTGAGTCTCTTCAGACACCTGAAATTTAAGTCTTTTCAGACAACTGAATCTTTTCAGACAATTGAGTCTTTTCAGAGAGCTTGAACCTGTTCATTTCGAACAATATTGAGTCTCATCAGACATACTGAACCTGTTCCCTCAAACAGACCTGAGTCTTTTCAGACATATTTGATTTTCTAACAGGTCAAGTCCATATAAGAGTTATTTCAAGATGTCTACAACATCCAGAGCCCAGCAAAATGAGGACTTCAAATTCTATATGTCCACTGGAAAGGACATGGGACTATCAGGACAAGCCCTGAGGGAATGGGTCCAAGAGAGAGTAGAAGGTGCCAAGGTGGAAAGAGAGGCAGAAAGAAGGGCCCGGGAGAAATGAGAAGAGGCAGAAAGGCAGGAGAAGGAGAAGGAAAGGCTAGCACAGGCGAAACGAGAAGAGGCAGAAAGACAGGAGAAGGAGAAAGAAAGGATAACCCAGGAGAAAGAGATGAGGCAGAAAGACAGGAGAAGGAGAAAGAAAGGATAGCCCAGGAGAAACGAGAAGAGGCAGAAAGACAGGAGAAGGAGAAAGAAAGGATAACCCAGGAGAAACTAGAAGAGGCAGAAAGAGGAGAAGTAAAGACAGGAGAAGGAGAAAGAAAGGCAGGAGAGGGAGAAGGAAAGAGCTCATCAGCTTGCAATGGCAGCTCACGACAGGTGCAACACATCAACACTTTCTCCTCACTCAACCCTCAGCAGCTTAGGCACCCTCATAAGAAAATGGGATGAAGCCGAGCCTGAAGCCTGGCGCGACCATATTGAAAAGGTCCTGATGACCTATCAGCCCTCTACTGAAGAAGTGTATCTGATCCTGGGAAAGCACCTTGAAGGGAAGGGTGCCATTACATTCAACGCTCCACCCCCTGAGGATCAAGGAAATCTTGACCTTGTCTGCCAAGCCATCATGAAGGCTTTTGAAATAACTCCCAACCGCTGGAGGAAAAGGTGGAGAAATATGCCCATGGAGTCAGGCAAAACCTGGTCTGAGTGGATCTTCAAAAAGACCCAGGCCCTGAAACGATGGCTAGAATCTCTGAAAGCCACTAGTGTGGAGAAAGTTCTCAAACTTTTCCAGCCAGAGGACTCATTTATGCCCTGCCAGCTCTCGCCACTCATTTGTGCTTTAAGGTGCCTGAGACAGTGGCTGAGTGCTACTGTTGGGCTGACATATGGGATACGCATCATCCCCATCTTAGTTCCCATGGACAGAATCATATCCCTCCTCGCCTGCCTCAACCAACTCCCAGCAACCTCACAAGAATGGGCACCCCCAGAAGAAACCCGTGTATGGGTATTGTAAGAGAACAGGGCACCCCACTGAACAGTGCCCCTTGAAGGCTGAGAATCAGCCAGAAAACCCCTCTGCGTCCTCAAACAGGACAACACCCCGAGCCACACCTGGGTCGTGGACGAAGGGTAAAGGGCCTGCTCCCTTCTATGGGACAGTGCCAGGTAAAGATTATAGCTGGACTTATTGCCTGGCTTGCAAATTATATGGGCACTCTGCCCAATGGGCAAAATGCCCTAATAATAATAAATCAAGTATGCCTGCCCTTGCCTTGGCAGTTACCGATCCAACATCTTTAGGTCCTCCAGCCCAGGGTCCCATTTATGTGGCACTTCCCCGAGGTAGGTGCCCTGCCAGCCAGGTCAAGGCATTTGATGATTCTGGTGCACAAATGTCCCTCATAAAGGAAGACAAAGTTCCCCGAGGAGCTATCATTAACAAACATAAACTCATCACAATTGAGGGTATCAATCACTTTAAGATGATACTTCCTACTGTCAAGCTGAGGGTCACGAGACCTCACAGATATGAAATCTGCGACCTCGCAGTAGCCAGGTACATTACTGGAGGTTATGCCATCCTCCTGGGCAGGACTTCCAATTCCCATCTGAGTTATAGCAATCCACAGGGGCCAAATCCCCCAAATCATTCGTTAGGAACGAGTAAGCCTCAAACGCCTGCATTTGTTCCACTACCAGTGCCACCTGAGTGCAATGTGCAGTGGCCCCCTCCATCAAGATCGATTCCCAATCCCATTCCGGTGCCCAGCCTTGCCCTAGTGCCAGTGTCATGGGCCCAAGTAGATACCCCTCCAGGAGATCCCACACATGATTAACAATCTCTGCCAGTGTCACCTGGGTGCACTGAGCAGCGCCAAGCTCCATCCGTCTCGAACATCGAGCAAATTCCAAATCAGTTATTAGTGCCTGGCCCTGCCTTGGTGCCAGTGCCAGAGCACGTCCCCGATCTCCATTCCAGAGATCCCAGTCCAGGTCCCCTCTCTTCTCCCGGCTTGGCTACCAATGCCAGTAAGAGAGATGGATCCGTCCGACCACAGCAAAGCTCACCCAAAAGTGCAGCCTTGCAACCTCTGCCTGAGCTGGTCATTCTTACCTGCAAGCCTCTCATGCCCCCCACAACCACTCCCTCTCTGACTCAGTCTGCCGCAGACACAACAGTGAGTAAGGATTCTGCCATGTCTCAATTGGCGGTGAACTCAAGGAACTATGACGGATCATGGTAGAGATTGCAAAGAAGGGCCCCTGCATCAGCTGTCAAAGAAACCAACACAGGTGGCACTCAAATACCCTCCCAGGGCTCGGTTCCACCGATTCCTTGACCGAGACTAACCATCAAAGTAAGAGAGGTCCATGGAGGAAATATCACTGGCGTGGATAATTCCAGGCAGCTTAAAGAGAGGCCCCGAGCTCCTGGCACCTGTACCAAAATGGCAGAGTGCCATCCCCTTTTCCCTACAAAGACTTTGGCATCTCTATCCAGAAGAGGATGTCAGGGTCCTTCACTGATTTATTTCCCTTATAACTCTCTTCCTTATTCTTTCCTTTAACATTTCCCTTCCTTACTTTGATTATTACTCACATTTATTTTATGCCTTACCAAGGCCCCCATTTTACTTTAATCCCCTCTGCCCATGCAGAGTGCCATTGGCAGATATGCCAACTGTATAAGTCCTATGACTTCCCTTTTATGCCTACTGCAGCATGATGCATTTAGAATACGATATGCCATCGCCATGAGTTATTATTATATGAGTGCCAACTTGTCACAGTGGCATTATTGTAGATGCTGGGAAATAATCCTGCCGGAGGAGTCGCTCCTTCTAGCTACCCACTGGCCTTCTGGGCTAAAGAATGAACCTAGCCATTTTCCATAGTCTAAGGAAGGTAATTTCGGCATATTTAATCATCATCTTTTATTTACAATTATTGGTTACTCTGAATCTGCCACGTATTCTTTTTGTGAATCTCTGAAATAAATCTCGAGTCTCAGACTCGTAACCTTGTGTTTATAGTGCCCGAATGGCACTGAGCCATTGCTCAAGTATCATGGAAACACCTAACCAAGACAACGTTTACCTTACTGTTATGCCTCTTCAAGGCAGACTAACTGCATGTGTGCAAAATTCATAGTTGATTATTATTGAGAGTGCATGAAGTATAATCTAGACTTAACCTAGTATTAATTCACTGTTTTAACTATACCATTACGTTGTGAAAAATAATCTGATTAACACTGCCTTAACATAATAGGGATTTAATGATAAGAATATGTCATTTCTAGCAGCAGGTATTTATTCTGCATTAACGTAAATGTCACAGTGTTGTTTTGCCTCTCAAAATTAATTGCTACACAGAAGTTTAAGTTGAATTTTAAGGCACCTGTTAGAGGCAGAATGAAACCCGTGGGACACTCAGTGTTTTATTAATCAATCAGTACAGAGGTGTGACTGCAAGTGAAGTGCAGGCGCTCGGGAAACATTGGCGACAATTACAGTCTCTCCTGACAGCAGACATCACATACAATCAACCATCCTACATCTCCCCCCCACCTAAGATTATGGCATGGCAGAATGGCGTAATAATAAATGGAAACAATAATAAGCAAATATATATTAAATACATATATATAGACAAAGAAAACTGTAAAAGGAAAATCCCCATAGGGCAAAAGTAATGGTTAATACAGAGTGTCACAACATACAAGGACATGCATGGCAACAATATATAGGACATGCATAATATGTTTGCACAACAGAATTTCTATCCAATTCAGCTTACTGAAAACAAAAGATCAAATGAGCATGAGGGACAACCAAATGTAACTGTACAAGGTGACACAAGCGCAAGCATGGGTTAATGCTCAATATCACCCATGACATACTCGCCCATCCATGAGGGTTGCACTGTGCACCTTTTTGGACGAGGTGGAGCAGGTTCCAGGCGTGGGGGAATGGCTGAGGACGTTGGGGGCTGCCGTTTTAACACTTTCAGGTGCTTCCTGTTTCCAAGTGACACCCGACCGCTTCCATCCAGCCTAATGAGATACTGTCGGTGGCCCTTAGACTCCACTACCAATCCAGATCGGTCCCAGGTTTTGGTTACAGGATCCTGCACTCTCACCCTGCAGCCCACAACCAGGGGTAGAAGCTCCCTGGTACCAGTAAGTGGTGGGGTCTCCTCTTGGGACTCTGCCATTCATAGCTCCCTACACTGAATTATCTCATCCCAGTGTCTCTCCACCTTGTAATGCTGTCTGGGTGTTGGCACTCCATCTCTGAGCTGCCTGCCGATAGCGAGCTGTGCTGGGGACTTGTCAAACCCCTTAGGGGGTGTACTGAGGTACTGAAAAATTGCCAGGGATGCCTTGTTGCAATCGAGGCTGCCTTCTTTGCCTATGTTAGACCTGATGATCCTCTTGGCAGTCTTGACTGCTGCTTCAGCCCTTCCATTAGACTGGGGGTAATGGACTGAGAACAGGCATACTGTAACCCCCCATTTTCTGAAGAATGATGTGGTCTCTTCACTAATGAGGTTTGTGTCCCCATCTGTCGAGATTAGCTCTGGTTCTCCCAATCTTGTGAAGTATGTCCTCAAAACTGATATAATTCTTGATGACGTTCCATGTGGGAAGTGTGCCACTTCTAGCCACCCTGTGGCCCTGTCTGCATAGGCCATGTACATATGGCTCCTCCAACTGTAGCATATCCACCACTGTCAACTGGAATGAGTATTCTGGGGGTGGTGTGAGTACTAATGGTTCAGCAGGTTGTGATGGAGCATGTACATCACAAGAGGCACATCCATCCCTGTGGCTCTGCAGGTCACCTTCCATCCCTGGCCAGTAAACCAATTGTCTAGCCATGCAGAGCATGGAGTCTACCCCCTGATGGCCTGCATGAAGGCCTGTAATGACTTGATGGCAAAGTTCCTCTGGGATGAGCAGACGTGGGCATCCTTGTTCGTAAGTGTAGACTATCAGGTCTTCTACCATAGATAACCTACCCCTAACTGAGTAGAACTGACGGGCAGGCCACCTCCTGTGCCTTCTGTGGGCGCCAGTCATTTACTGCAACTTTTAGCTGCCAGCAGTTGGCACACAGGGTCTTTAGAGGCTGCTTCTTTGACCCTCTCCTCATCCAGTATGAGGCATTTTTGCTCAAGGGCAGTGGTCGAAGCAGCAACAAGGGCGACAATCATATCCTCTTCATGTTCAGAATCCTTGTCATCTGATTCGCAACGGAGAGCAGGGAAGCGTGATAAGAAGTCAGCAGCACAATACCTCTTTCCTGGCAAGTATCTTACCTGGAACCTGTATTGTAGGGTCTTCTCCTTGAGACGGAAGAGTCTTGGGTTTAGTATATCCTTCAGCTCTCTGTCACCCTGAAGGTTGACCAGCAGGCGGTGATCGGTCACGATCAGTAAGTTGGGGCAGCCTTCTTGAGACACCATGTGACAGCTAAGGCTTCTCCTCAACAGCAGCATACCCAGCTTCAGCCAGCGACAAGTGGCGGCTCCCACATAAGGCGATACGCCACCCACCCTTGCAGCAAAATGGGACATCAGCTGAGGCACAAGCACAGTACTGCTGCAGGATGACAAACCCAATCCCATCCCTGCTCTAATCTGTAAGGGCCGCTGTAGGTCGGGGTTTGTCACAGTATACCAGCCCATCCTTGGCCAGCTTGCATATGGCCTCCTGTGTGGCAGAATCTCTCTTGTAGGTTGCTATTCCAGTACACATTCTTGCTTGTAGACTTCTTCAGGAGGTCTCTAAAGGGTTCCATCAGTGGGGCCCCTGGCAACAGATGAATATGGTGCAGCTTGCCCTCCATGACTGGGAGGGGCTCCCTCTCTGTATTGAAAGTTGATGATGAAAAATGGCGCAAGAGCCAATGCTCCAACTTTTGGACGTTCTCCTCCACTGGTGGAAAGGGCATGGATGAGGGCTTAGGCAGGGATGGCCCAATGGGTGTGGGGACCTCATGCTCCAGTGTGAGGCTCGCTGACACTGATAGGTGGTGGGGAAAGGACTGGGGCACGAGGCCAAGGTCCTTACAAGCAGCCAATGAAAGGAAGGAAGACCTTGCAGACTTGATGAAGTACACTTCTCGGATGGTTGTTCTGGCACCGTACTGAATGTGAAGAAGGGCAGTCCCCATACACTCCAGTTGAACACTGGCAAAGTCATGTAGGTCCCTGCAGTGTTGTGAAAGGGCAGGTCTTTCAATGAGGGTCGACAGCAAGGTGGGGCCTGCAACACACACTTGGGCCCCCGTGTCTACCACAGCCCGTACAGACTTGTGACTCTTAGGCCTAGACCCATGCACTGATGAGGACACTATCACTTGTAGAGTAGGCTGCATACTGGGTTGTACCCCGGCAGTGACTGCTCCCAGTGCTACTGATGAAGCAGGGGCATCACTCACCATCTTCTTCTTGCTCCTACAGAACCGTTTCAAGTGGCCAATATTTTGACAGCCATGACAAACACTATTTCTTGCCGGGAACAACACCTTCCTTGGCTCATGCTGCACTCCACAGTTCCACACATGAGCATTGATGGAAACTGGGGACCTCTCACCGCTCTTCACGCTGCACACTCAGGGGCTGGGGTCTGTCTCCACATCGGCCTGCACATGGCTCTTGATGCCATGTGTCATGCTGGGCATGGAAGTATCTTTGTGGGCTGCCTCATATGTCGCACACACTGCCCTTAAGGCATCTACACTACAAATGGAATCACATGACCTAAAAGAGGTCTCTTTTCAATATCTCATCCCTTAGACCTACCATAAGCTTCCTAATAAGCATATATTCGACAAATCGCTATGACAGCTAGGACACTGAAACCACAATCCATGGCTTTTTGTGAGCACTTTGCAAAATATTCACAAATTGACTCCTCACGTCCATGCATATACATCAAAAACTCAGCCCAATGCACAACCTGGTTCGAAGCATGCAGAACCATGGCCCCTATAGCATCCAAAGCCCCTTCTGGAGACAAATTATCCCACTGTGCATCACTATACCTGGCATCCAGTGTACATTGCAACTCTGGGGTGCAGTGAAGCCTAATGTGTTGAACTGCATCCGTTGGTTGAAGCCACTGTGTCATGGACCGTTTCCAAGTCCTGAAGGAGGCCGACGACATTTCCAAAGCACACTTCTCTGGTAGTGGTGGGGCTGGGGCCCTAGGGCTGCTCGGCAGACGCAAGTCACTCGCCATTGCAGCCAAGTGGTCATTAAGGGCTTGCAATGCATCTCGCCCTCGGCAACCTCACGCTGAAGAGCTGGTGATCTTGGCGCTACTCCAACGGGAGTACTGTGGGCACCCCTGGAGGATCATCATGCCCCTCCTTGTCGTGAAAGACGGTCTCCCTGGTGTAGACATCCTTATCCTTTTACAGCATCCTACTCATTGCGCCATGTTAGAGGCAGAAGGAAACCCGAGGGACACTCCAGTGTTTTATTACAAGTCCAATCAGTACAGGGGTGTGACTGCAAGTGAAGTGCAGGCGAATGGGAAACATTGACGCCAATTACTGTCTTCTCCTGACAACAGACATCACATACAATCAGCCATCCTACAGCACCAAAGGGAAATGATGAGAGAGGAGTAAAGTAAATTATTTAAGTGAGTTTGCTTGCTGGTAATCATTCTCACCCAATCTAGGGTGTGAATGCTAACTTGGTTTGGGAGGTGAAACAGTTGGGACCTTTTTCCAAGCAACCTCACCAGTTTTTACCTCCATAACATAGTTGAGAAAGAAATGAAATTAATTTCAATTGATTTAATTACTAGAACTGTTGGTTCCCACTCACCCCTTCATAAATTCTCTCTTTCATTCCCCAAAATTGTTAAGCCTAACCCTTGTCTCTGTTCACAATGACTGGCCTCCTTGATTTCCAGGGAACCATCATACCTTCTCGGCATCAAGCAAGGCAAGGGAGGAGCCAAAAGGAGAAAGTTGGTGCCCTGCCTTATTCTGAACCCTCCACGAGAGTTAATTGATGCCATGTGGTTATTATAGAAAATGTGACAAAGATTAACCTTTGCTCCATCTACAAAGGACACAATGCGTAATCCCCGAAGGTTATTTATAGACAATGCAACAGAAATCGAGAGAGAGAATCGTTCCGAACACCACTCGAGACAGATGTCCTGAACCTTGCCTGGCCTTTGAACCGTCCATGTGTTCGACCCTGAGGCTTGAACCAGTATACTTTGTAGTGGCATTTTAATTCCCTCCTCCATCACCAGTACCCTATCGAACAAGGACACGTCATCTTGAAGAAGGTACGGTACTGGAATAAGGTTTCTTAGTCAGTCAGGGTTCCTGTTATTTCTCTGTCTAATATTTCATCTATTTTCCATTGTACGATCACATTCAGTAATTTGTGTTGGAGCATTCAGTGTTAATGTAATTATGCATTAGTGTTGAACTGACATATTTGGCACCATCTGTGCATTCCTCAGTATCTCATTGAGTGTCTTATTATTATTGCAAGTAACCGTCTTGCATAATTTACAGATAGGCCTCAAATGTGGAATCTCTCTCTCAGCTATGTCCATGTGAAGTTTAGAACTTCTACCTCCATATATATATATATATATATATATATATATATATATATATATATATATATATATATATATATATATATAAATATTATATATATATATATATATATATATATATATAATATATTCATATATATACATATATATATATATAGTATATATAACTATTATATTTGATATATATATATATATATATATATATATATATATAAATGGTATATATATATATATATATATATATATATATATATATATATACATACATATATATATATATATATATACATATATATATATATATATATATATATATATATATATATATATATATATATATATATATATATATATATATATAATATATATATATATATATATATGTATATATATATATATATATATATATATATATATATATATATATATATATATATATATATATATATATATATATATATATATATATAGTATATATATATATATATATATATATATATATATATATATATATATATATATATATATATATATATATATATATATATATATATATATATATATATATA
>NC_089761.1:68710664-68735664 GCF_040412425.1 Macrobrachium rosenbergii
GGTCCTACAATGTCAATGTGGACATGTGCGAAACAGCATTGCAGTTGATGAAAGGAGCCCACACATGAATTTGTGTGATGCTGGATTTTGGAGAGCTGGCAGGAGGAACATTCATGGGCCCACAACTTTGCATATTTTGATATGCCATGCAGATGAAGTGCCTCTTCAGGAGGGTGGCCGTGGGTCATCCTGAAGGGCATGCCAGACCGTGGGCAATGTCAAAGACGTAACATCTGAGTGCCTGTCGGATCTATGGGCATAGGCAGCCAGTGCTGACATCACAGAGGATGGAGGTAGGGCTGTTGTTGTTGAAGGAGATGTCATGCCATTGCAGAGACATTAAGGAGGCCTTGCAGGCGCTCAGCTCTGGGTCCTGCTGTTGCTTAGCCACCAGCTGCTTATAATCGAGGCCGAGGTGTATTGCATCGATGGAGGTTCTGGAGAGGGAGTCAGCGACGTGGTTGTTTCCCAGGAATGTGGCGAAGGGTGCAGTTGAATTCAGAGATGGCTGACAAATGGCAGCACTGATAGAGTGACCAGGCATTGGACTGTCGGTTTATAGAATGTACTAGCGGCAGATGGTCAGTTTGAAGGGTGAAAAGCCTGGCCTCCGAAAAATGTTGGAAGTGTTTGACGGCAAGGTATGCTGCCAGGAACTCACTGCCAAATGTAGAGTAGTTTGTCTCTGTCTTGCTGAGTTTCCTCCTAAAAAAGGTGAGGGGTCGAGGACGACCGTGGATGATCTGCTCCAACACAACTCCTATGGCTATGTTCCTGGAGTCCATGGACAGCAGTAGAGAATGGCCTGGTGTAGTGAAAAGAGGGTAGTGGCCAGGGCAAGGGCACTTTTAGAGGAGGTGAAGTCAGCTTCCTGCGGGGATCCCCAGGCAAGGGCCTTGGGTTTGCCCTTGAGGACTTCATAGATTGGGGCCAAGGTTGAGGCAATGTTGGGCAAAAAGCAATGGTAATAATTCATCACTCCAAGGAATTCTTGTGGACCCTTGACGGTGGTAAGGGTGGGGAACTTCCTGATGGCGGTGACCTTTTTTGGCAAGGGCTGGACGCCCTCAGGTGTTATGAGGTGCCCCAAGAATTCTACCCTCTTGATGACGAAGGGGTATTTGTCATATCGGACAACAAGGCCCGTTTCCTTGCAGGCATTGGAGGATGATGTGCAGGTGTTGGAGGTGCTCTTCCTTTGATGCAGAGAAAATTAAAATAGCGTCGACATAACAGACGCAGAAGGGAAAGTATCCCAGGATGCCGTCCATCAATCGCTGAAAAGTAGCCCTTGCATTGTGGAGGCCAAAGCAGGGGTAACTGACAGTGAAGGTGCCGAAGGGCGTTGTGATGGCAGTCTTTGGGATGTCTTCGGGATTCATGGGGACCTGGAAGTAACCTTTGGGAAGGCCCGGCTTTGAGAAGATTTTTGCTCCATGTAGGAAAGTGGTCATGTCTGTGATGTTAGGGAGGGGTTAGTGGTCAGCCTTGGCAATCACGTTCAGCCTTCTGTAGTCTCCGCATGGGCATAGAGTGCCATCCTTTTTCGTAACTGTGGAGGGGAGATGTGCAAGGACTGGGTGCCTTTTGACACAAACCCGTTTCCTCCATCTCTGAGAAGGTTTTCTTTGCAGCGGCGAGTTTTTCGGGTGATAGCCATCAGAAATGAGAGTGTACGGGAGGGCCCGGGGTTTTAATATGGTGGAAAATACTGTGCTTGGCAGGGATTTGATAAGACTGTCGTAGTTCAGGTTTGAAAACATCTGGGTATGCAAAAGCATCTTTGAAGCGGTGACATGGAGGGGTGGTTCTGCAGGGGCTGCAGTGATGGGCGTCGTAGGCAGATTGGTGGCATCGATGAGGTGCCTGTTCGCAACGTCCATGAGCAGTTAGTAGTGTGCCAAGAAGTCCTCAAGGTTAAGAGCAAGATGCTTCTGACCGAGGGTAAGGATGGGAGAGCCATTGGCAGCTGTAAGTTGGACACCAGATGGCTATAGGCATTTGGTATGTTGACTGGATACTGGCAGAAGGGAACAGCAAGCCCCTGTGTCGACCAAAAAATGAGTACCTGTGGCGGAATCAAGGATAAAAAAGACAGAAGTTCTGATAGAGCTCGTAGGTTTGGATATATCAGGATTATGGTTAGATTCGTGTACATCAGTATGGCCCCTGGTTGAGGGATATGCACCTGCTATGGCTACCACAAGTGGCAGTAGCCGTTTCATGCATTTTTTGGCCATGGGAACCCTGGGAGGCAGTTCTTGGTGGCAGAGTCGAATGTTCTTTGGTATCGGCAAAGCTGAAACATCGGCGATTGCTGCTGCGTGTGGTCAACTCCCTTTGGTTTCTGAAAGTGGAATGGGTGGCGAGGATTTGTCTTAGAAGTTTGCGAGGGTTTAGTGGTCATGGTGGCCTCTGTGGCGTTTAGAAGGTTGTCTGTCGCTGAAAGGTTGGACGTTCCTTGAAGGGTGGTGAAAGCGTTGGAATGGCGGTGGTTTGAAGCAGCATGGTCATCTGTCAGATTGTCTGCTAGGGTGGCGAGGACATTGTCAGGTGTGTCTTCGATGTTGGTCAGTGTTGCCCTTACTGACGCTGGCAGGTGCTGCAGCCAGAGTACCTTGAGTACGCCAATGGATCTGGGAGAACCATCTGCTGCAGGAGGAAGACGGGCAAAGACTCTCACTTCAAGAAGGGCAGCGAATGGGCATTGATCACCCAAGGGTTACTGTGCGGCGTCGAAGATCTGTTGAGCATGAACAGCTTGGGATGGCATGAATCTGTTCAGTAGGACCATCAAGTCGTCGTACTGCACGATGCCTGTGCCCTTAGCAACCAGACACTCCGTCAGCTGGGAAAAGAGGTGGTCTGGCAGGGCGGTGAGGACGTAATCTGCCTTGGGTGATGAGGACCGTACTCCCTTGATTCTGAGCTTGACTTTGGCCTGACAGAACCAAGAGTAGGTGCTAGTCGCTGTGAAAGTCGGAAGCTGGACCTGGGAGATGGTGTTAGAAGGAGCGGCAGAAGGGGAGGGTGATGTGTCACTCTGGGGTCACCACTTTAGCAGGATGATTAAGGCAAGACGTAAGATCTTAAAGTGATGCTTTATTAACAAACAACAGTGGTATTTATATATATGAATTGCTGACCAATCAGCAGTCAGGAAATTTACATAGTAACTAACAGACCAATAGTGCACAGGTATTTGATTTTAGACTGTGTGTCTTCTGAATATATGAAAATCAAGTGTGTCACAGAATTGTCACTTCATCTGTTGCTAAGGAGCAAGGAGTGGGAAATCACGGTCTGTGAGCCAGGTGGTGACAGACTGTCAGCAAAGCGTGGGAAACTTCCGTGGCACATGTCTCATCCCTTCTCATTGCATGGCCAACCACTGTAGTCTTCTTTCCTGGGCCTTCTTTGATAGTTCTAGAACTTCAGTAGTTCCTCCAGTTCTTTCATTGTTGATCCTATCCATTTTTGTTACTCCACACTTCCACCTACGAATTATCATCTCTCTACCATTCAATTTCTTCTCTTGTACTCTCCTTACCAACCATGTTTCTGCTCCATATGTCAAAGCTGGTCTCACTACTGTCTTATACACTCTTCCCTTAACTTTTATGTTGATTCTGTGGTTATACAGGACACCTGACATCCTTCTCCAATTTTTCCAACTAGCCTGCACTCTGCATGTTATTTCTACATCCAAATTTCCATCACCAGCTACTGTTGAACTAAGATACCTAAATTTTTCTACTCAGTTCAGCCTTGTCCCTTCCATACTAATCTCTGTGTCCTGATCTCCATTAAACCTTAGATATTCAGTCTTCTTTCCACTGATCTTTAATCCTCTGTCTTCCATTAACTTCCAACATTGTTCTAGTTTTGATTCCACTACCCCTCTATTAGTGCTGCATAACACGACGTCATCAGCAAACAGCATGCACCAGATATTGATCTCTGGTCCTTGAAATAGCACATCCATATACACATACATATATATACATGTAAATATATATATATATATATATATATATATATATATATATATATATATATATATATATATATATATATATATATATATATATATATATATATATATATATATATATATATATATATATATATATATATATATATAAATATATATATATATATATATATATATATATATATATATATATATATATATATATATATATATATATATATATATATATATATATATATGTATATATATATATATATATATATATATATGTATATATATATATATATATATATATATATATATATATATATATATATATATATATATATATATATATATATATGTATATATATGTATATATATGTATATATATATATATATATATATATATATATATATATATATATATATATATATATATATATATATATATATATATATATGTATATATATGTATATATATATATATATATATATATATATATATATATATATATATATATATATATATATATATACATATATATATATATACATATATACATACATATATATATATATATATATATATATATATATATATATATATATATATATATATATATATATATATATATATATATATATATATATATATATATATATATATATATATATATATATATATATATATATATATATATCACATTATTACAGGTGAAAATAGAGATGGGGTGTAGGTCTGACATTTCGACTTTTATTTCCAAGCCATTGACAAAGGACTAATACAGAGTATTAGAAGTCACAAATATATATACTACAAGAACAGTACTGATGAGCATACACAACCAGTAGAGACTGCATATCCACCCACAGGCTGGTGTCAAGGTAAGAGTGGCCATCAAAACTCATTTGGCTAAAAATCACAATATACTCTCAAAGGACAATACTGGTAAAATATACCGACCATAGGCGACATCAGATCCACACCTAACAGGTGTTAGGCAGGCAGAGTTTATAAAACTCATTAGCACTGCTGCCCTCGTACTGTTTTTACAAATATGATAATCTTATTTACATACATCTCTACTGCCTACCACTGGAAAGGAATACCAATGAATCTAGCTTTATAAAAGGAAGTTACAGCCATAATATGAATATCAGTCAAGGGATGTATAAACTTGATCCTTTAATATCAAAAGAAATTTGTATATTGTTTAAATTTTAAGGTGGACATTAGAGATGTTTGAAAATAAGATCATCATATTTGTAAACACAGTTTGGGGGCAGCAGTGCTAATGAGTTTTCCAAACTCCACCTCCCTGACACCTGTCAGGTGTGGATCTGATGTCGCCTATGGTCAGTAGGTTTATCAGTATTGTCCCCTGAGAGTATATTGTGATTTTTAACCAATGGGTTTTGATGGCCCTCCTACCTTGACACCGGCCTGTGGGTGGATATGTGGTCTCTAATGGTTTGTATGTTATCAGTACTGTTCCTGTAGTACATATCTTTGTGACTTCTAATACTCTGCATCAGTCCTTCGTCAATGGCTTGGAAATAAAGTCGAAACTGGTCAGACCTACACCCATCTCTTATTTTCACCTGCGGTAATGTGATGAATAAATCATGTACAAAAGTTATTATAATCTATATATATATATATATATATATATATATATATATATATATATATATATATATATATATATATATATATATATATATATATATGAGATACTAGAAATGTGTTGCTTAACCATTACAGCCTCCACCAGGTATACTGTAAAGGAACACAAAACCAGGTGTATAAGCAGTGAGAATAATTGTGGTTCAAAAGCAGAAAATATGTAGTACAATTTATAATGGCCATCAGAAAATATGTAGTCTTCATACAATTTTATATTGCTGGTAACAATAAGTAAGAACAAAGGATCTGTCTTTCAAGGCCTTAATTTCCACTGAACTGCTTGATTACAAGCGGTTCCAGGCAAAATTCTTTCAATGTAATTCCATCTTTTGAATGGTACTCTACTCTTGTTCCAGTGCATGACACCACTAACTTGATTACCATGCACTAAAATAACACTACTCTCGTTGTTTGTATGTATAAATTTGATTTGGGTACCAAGATTTTTCTAGTCTTCCCAACTAAGATTTATCACGAGAAAATGGTAACTGGTAAACAACACCGTCCTTTTTACAGCAGATCTTCACTCACGTTTTACTAACCGTGGATGCCACTGAAATAGTCTTGAGTGTTGAGTATTTAAGTTAGTGAAATTAAATGTTCAAAGATGGGATAAAATGGAGGTTGATTCTAGTTTTGTTACGGTTTAACAAGCCAGTTTTTGAAAGAAAGGCTGTTTGTGCCAACCTCGGTATTCACCAATATTCAGTATCTTCTCTCCTTGAGCTGTAAATATCGTTAACCGCTTCTTCCGTGAGTTAGCTCTTCGTTGAGGCGAGTCGGTAGAGTTTGGGCTAGCACTAGTTTTAATAAAGAGTGCCCGAGTTCGATTTCTCGTTAGGAGCCGTCTGATGAAGAGTTATAGGAATTTATCTCTGGTGATAGAAATCCATTTCTCGCTATAATGTGGTTCGGAGTTTCCACAATAAGCTGTGGAGCCCCGTTGCTAAGATAACCAGTTGGTTCTAGGCACGTAAAATAAATCTAATCCTTGAGGCCATTAGGAGAGCTGTTAATCAGCTCAGTGGTCTTAAAACAGGTATCTTAACTTTTTCTTCTGTGTGTTTGGGGTAACTACCATAAGTGTGCGTAGAAACAACTCTTTGAGCTGACTGCTTACGTTATTTGTATGGCAAGAAAAAAACTGGTAATTAGATTATTATTTGTATATTTCCCATGTATTTTGAATTTAAAATTATCTTCAGTTTTCGTAACACAAACGTCCAATAATTAATAGTCATTATTTTCCTTCTCTGGGGTAACTTTTATTTTTGGTATTAGATTATACAATTTTTCCATGGTATCATCAAAATCACCAATGTTATCCAATATACCAAAAGAATCATCAAAGTGTCTCAACCAAAAAATCAACAAGGAAAAGAGTTAGCGATTCAAGGTTCATTAAACTCGATGTAAAGATATTACACAAAAGAGAAATTTGCCCATTTACATAGCATTTTTACCAGTAAAGCTTACCGATAAAAATGAACCAATATCGGCAACGCAGTGTTTACTCAAACTTGAAATAGTTCAATTAGCTAAAGTAAATAAACATTTAAATAACTGTTTTATAAAACACAGCACATCGTCAACGGTAGGCAGGTGAACAAGCAAATTGCATCAAAGTTGACTATAATTCCATTACATGTCAAGATTCTGTTTTATCTTTCTTGAAGACCCACTATTATTTACACTGAATATCCTTACTTTTGCCTTTGTGTTTGTATGTATCTCAGTCAATAAAAGCTCTTAAAAAAGCACCGGTCGAGGCTGAAATGGCAGAGCAAAGACCACAGATTTGGTGGGCGCTGTGTATTTCCCTCCTGTGCGTTTTAATCCAAACGAAGTCAACACACTCACTCAAAAGTACATGAACATCATGCTGCCTACGACTTCTGGCTTTGCCTTGTTTTTTTTTTTTTTTTTTTTTTTTTTTTTTTTTTTTTATAACGAAACTGATATGGTTTTGTCCAAGGGAACCGAAATTATCCCTTATCTCTCCCTTCAGAAAAATGAAAGCACAACCAGATGCTTTTGGAAAATAAATATACTATTACATGTTAAGAATCGTTGAGTAATAATTAATCAATTGATCTTGCGCTTCTCGGTTCTCGTTTTTTTTCTCTCTCAATAACGTTTTTTCGCCCTCGATGAACTACAGTTGCGAAAGTATAATCGTTGATGGACAGACGGTCATATGAGCATCCTTAGCAATCAATAAACGCTTCCTTGAGGCCAACAAGCTGCCAAAAATTGCTTTGTCTAAATATATCTAAAAGAAATTGTATTAAAATACGCCTCATAGTAATCAGCGGTGGATGGGTTCTGCAGTGTATTGATGTATTTTCCCCCAATTCAGCAATGACAAAGTGTTCAAGTCGGTGTCACTTGGGTTTACATAATTTGGCAAAATGACTTTTCCCAACATAAGATGTCGCTCTCAGCTTTGTCTTCATCCTCTCGATTATTTGGAGTTGAAAATCAAATGATTTCATTTATTATTACTTTGTTTAGATTCACCGACGCAAAACTATAGGGATTCGTCTGTTTTTTTTTTTTTTTTTTTTTTTTTGTCCTGCTTTCATATTATACTTAGCAGCTGTTTCATCTATTCCATTATAATAGCCCACGAGCATTAGGCAAAAATACGTGGTTTTAGTGAAATAATTAGATAAAAGCTGAAACTCTGGACATTTGTAGAGATATGTGACATAAACAACATATCAAAAGTCCCATAGCCTCCCGCGCTTGCGTTAGCCGCCATATTGGAAAATGGCCGCCAAATTGGAATTCGCTTAAAATTGAAATATCTCGTAAAATAATCGTTTTTATCAAAAATGATCACTGCGTAAAAGTTGTTCTTCTTTCTTAATAGGAATGAGTAGTTTGTTTTGCAAAATTAAGGCATTTTATGTGAAATAAGAATAAAAATATTGAAACTAATCTTATAATTTCATTTTTCAAAACAATTTCCACAGAACTGGTGGTCTGTATGACTAAATGTTTCGAAACTAAGGTTATAGAAAAAACTCCTCCTTTCATATATATATATATATATATATATATATATATATATATATATATATATATATATATATATATATATATATATATATATATATATATATATACATATATATATACAAGTTTGTGCATATCTAGAAAAATGAAGCAGTTATCACTGCAAATAAACCGAAAATCGATATGGGAAATGTCAAGACAAACACATCAAACAGTAACTTTTGTTTTTCTAATTAAAAGACAACCTTACTTTGCTAGCGTTCCACTCAATTACTGAACAGTAATGTCTTTTTATACATTGTTGCATTATGTTTACTGATGAGCTCGGAAGTCACAGTGAGAGAAACTGATGCAATTTTTTTCTATGATCACACAGGATGCATGAGAAAGTATGAGTTTTTTATATTAATGAACTACAGTATATCACACAACTGTCTTGTGTACAACTATGTAGTAAATACTCTGTTAGTCCAACATCTAAATCTTAAACTAAAAAGATAGAAAAAATATTTCAATTGATATAACAAAGAATTATCGAAAATGAAACGCACATACACGTGAAGGACTACAGCATGTTTGTTTTAAAACAAATAGGCAATAAATATGCTATGAAGATGCAAATGAGGGTAATTAAAATTGAATCAATTCAAATTTTGAATCATATGTAATTACCACACAAACATTCACATTGATGGCGACAGCCTTTGCGGCAATGACAGCTCACTAAGTGTAACAGTTCATCTGGAGCTGGAGGATTAATGGAAGATATTGGTTTCAGTCTGGTTCCCAAGACTCTTATCCCCATTCGACTGGAGAGAGACAGTTGCCATGCCAGTTTTGTACTTGTAAGAACACCCTAAAAGAGAGCAAGCGAGCTGCATCACTTGTTGGTGGCAATGTAGAGAGATTCAATACAGATTTGGCTGACATTTTTGCAACTGTTCTCTTGTATTCATAAAAGCGATACTTATCCAAGGTTTGACATCTGTCAGCTTTCAGGTCTCCGCACGCAGAAAGGAGGAAAGCTTCACCACCTTTGGCCACTTCATCTTTACATGCTGCTGGTTATTAAATACAGAAACTGTCACACTTGTCTTGCCTATTCTTCAAGATATTAAATGACTTCTTGTTCCCCTTCCCATACGTACCTGATGTTATGTCACAACCTGCGACTGCATGGAGGAACAACAAATAATGAGCATGGCAATCTCTCTCTCTCTCTCTCTCTCTCTCTCTCTCTCTCTCTCTCTCTCTCTCTCTCTCTCTCTTTTACAGCCACGTGGGCAATCTTTTTTTAAAATTTTTATAGTAAGCATGATTATTTTTTATAACCATAAAATGGAATTGCATTAATAAATTAATACAATTATATATATTTCTGGCTTACATCGGGATCGAACCCATGTCTTTCAATTGAAAGGCAAGGCCGCTGACAGCTAAGCCACAGAAGTTATAAAAGAAGTTGGAACCTTGTGTGACTTATTTGTCAGCAACCTTGCCTTTCAACTGAAAGCCCTGGGTTCGATCCTGATGTAAGCCAGAAATTTATTTATGTTCCAAACGTGATTGTGTGTTGATTATGTTTATATATATATATATATATATATATATATATATATATATATATATATATATATATATATATATATATATATATATATATATATATATATATATATATATATATATATATATATATATATATATATATATATATATATATATATATATTGTGTGTGTGCGTGTGTGTTTAGTGTTGGAATGGAAGGACCTAAACCAAGGGCTGTGGGAGTCCTCACTACATACAGATAAGTGGCTCAATTCCATCAGCTTCAGCGATAGGGTCATCCACTTTTGATGATGAATGTGGTATTAGGTTATCTGAATGTATCTTCCACTTCAATTCCGCATAACTTTTTAATGCTAAGTCTTCTTGGTTTTGTGTAAGTACTTTGATAATCTTGCGATTTTCTCATTACTCTGATGCTATCAGTCATTCTGTCAGGGAGTGTGCACTCTTGAATCTACAAATAATAAATGGTTGGTTGGTCAGAATTTATAGGGGCTGTTATTTCAAAATTCCAACTGTTTGATTTTCTCACTAAGAATTCCCTCCACGTGTTTCGTAATATATGCTGTCTTCATTCACTCAAAAACTGAAAGTAATGAATCCACTGATTTAGCCCACATATGTGTGTGTGCGTGTGTGTTTATTGTCAGAGCCATACATTGAGATCTTCTATAATGTCTACTCTCAGAACCCTCCAAATCAACTGTTCTCAGCAACACTGTGGGGTACTTCACGGTCCATCTTCATCTTACAGACTTTCCAGAGAAGAGCTTATGTGAGTTGGACCCTACAATGACTTGTTTGCACCAACATTATTCGTCACACGAAATTTCCTAGGGCTTGAGGCAGAAACTTGTAGAAGGTTGATGACAAGTAACTGGAGCAGTTTGATTCTAGTATTACCAAGTCTGTAACTTCCCCAAAAAATCTTAGTTACCCTAACTTAAATATATGCCTGCTTGTACAGTAAGTTCCAAAAGTGAAGCTACAAATTTCAAAATTGATCGTACTTCTTTATAAACTCTGGGGTTGCCAGTTAGCATATTTTATTCCAGTTATTGTCATCCTCTATCTGATAATAAGTATCAGTGATTAACTGTAGAACCACAGACGGTATTTCCCCAGTGAATGGTCAATGTTAGTTCAATAATTGTTTATTAAAAGAAAGAGAAAAAAAGAATTCTCCCCACAAAAGAATTTCCCTGTAAAAGCATCTGCGGCTCTCAATGTGTGATATCGAGTGGCAGCAGGAACTGAGCGCATAAGCATTGTCCTAATGTGATTTGTAAATTAACTTTCTACTTTTATAGCGTCATATCGAAAAGTTATGATTTCTTTTGATAAAGCACAAAGAAGTTTAGCATCTGATTGAATGAAATATAAATGAGACACAAGTTGGTGTGGAAAAAAAATTGAAATCCAAGTTATATGCGCGTTTAGCATTGGCCACATGGTTAGGCCTATTTCAATAATCAAGGAAATATATTTTTCACCTTGTTATTTAATAAATTGAGTTGTTTGGATATCTAGATAGTTGTAAACATGATTTTCCATTAATTAGGTTTCATTATCAAGTCAGGGGAAATGGGGAAGTCTAGGCCTAAGTTAAGTCAAGGGGAGTGAGGAAGTCTAGGCCTAAGTCAAGTCAGGAAAGTGAGGAAGTCTAGGCCTAAGTCAAGTCAGGGGAAGTGAGGAAGTCTAGGCTTAAGCCAAGTCAGGGGAAATGACGAAGTCTAGGCCTAAGCCAAGGCAGGGGAAGTGAGGAAGTCTAGACCTAAGCCAAGCCAGGGGAAATGAGGAAGTCTAGGTTTAAGTCAAGTCAGGGGAAGTGAGGAAGTCTACACCAAAGTCAAGTCCGGGGAAGTGAGGAAGTCTAGGCCTAAGCCAAGGCAGAGGAAGTGAGGAAGTCAGATTGATGAATTTTCAGTTGTTTTCGGTCAGCCTTGGTGGATCTTAGACTTGAATGATTTGGGAACACTTTTATTGTTTGGAGAAGCCCTCTGTATTTGTAACGGTTCTGTATTTGTAACGGAAAACCTGTTTGCAATCAAGTTTACCCTTTCAATAGTGGTTACTTTCTGTTAGTTATTGCAAACATAATGAAGGAGGGAACTGATTTACCTGTTTATTCAATATTACTGGCTGGCGATGGGGGTATTGGGGCAAATTCCGTCCCCCTCCCAACACCAAGTAGGACACGGCTGGTGATTCATACGCTGGGCTGATAATGTTACGTTTGGGTCGTGGGTCGAAACCGAAGCCAAAGTTGAAGTAGAGTCCGAATGGTCGAGTCCTAAAAGCTAAAATCAGAACTACCAACCACACCCAACTTCTCTGTTGCATCTAGGTGCATTCATGGTTGATTATGTTTAATGTTACGGAGATTTTCCCTTAATATTCTATTGATACTTACATGGTTTTATGCATCTTTGGTAAAATAATTGATAATACACTATGATATTAAATATTTGTTTCCACATTGCTTAAAATATACAACGGTAATGTTGGTAATCCTGTGTTGAACGAAAATTTCAAATTGTTTCGTTTCTATAGTTTGAAGTAATTACTATGCTTTGAAATAATTACTATGACCATAATTTTTTCTTATGATTCTTATAAATATCATAGATTTGATATTTGTGCATCATATGTTAGCTTTATTTTGTTTGATAGAGCTTTCAATGTAGAAAAAAATAAGTTTTTTCAGCTACGTGCTGTAGTTGCCAGTTAGTGAATTTCAAACGAAATCCTCTGAAATTTGTAGCTTCACTTTTGAAACTTACTGTACTCTCACAAATTATGATTCCAAAGATGTGTTTGCTGTCAGTGGTTAACAGGCACCCTTGAATCATCTTTCTTGGAGAAGGTTATTAGTTTTTCACTATTTTATGTCATATCACCATTATCTGAAAATCCTCCATAGTATTTTGCACAAAATCACCAATCGATCCACATAAAGGCCACAGCAACGCTAACAATGTCATGCCATATTTTCTAACTGTTAGCCTATACAAGTTCAAGGATCCTGATATAACATTCCCAACTTGACTCATTATCTCTTTGTGATTTAAGTGCAAACAGACAACTGTCAGTGCATGGCATTGCATGGGAGTGTTCTATTTTGAATATAATTTAACGAAATTTAAAATAGAATTCATCAAGTAAGTGCTCTGTGCATTAGTAAATAATAATATTACTAGCAAATTACCCTCTGGAATTATAAAATGTACGTATGGATAATTTTTTTTATATTATGTTAGCCATATGCTCTCCACTGTTATAAAGAAAACAGGTTGTTTTTTTTTACTTATCCAAGCAATAATTGTTACACTTACTTCCAGAAACCTATACAAATAATCAAATTCTCTTTCGCCCTGTTTAGTTTAAAAACCATTCTCCATCTTCCCTCATCCATTTAGCCTCATAACCTTGCTTTTTGCTGACACTCACTTCAGCTGTCCTTTTATTGATTTAAAACACTCACCAATTTTCACCTTTTCGTCATATTCCAAAGAACACCTATTCTAATATGTAAAATATTGCAAACTTTTCCTATCTCACAAAGTTGTCCCTACTGCTCTTTCCTTTCCTGACTTCTCTCATTACTTCACTCATTAGTATCACGCAATCATGCGAAAATTTTATAGTTTTTATACACTTAATTCCTTAAGCAAATTTAGTATCAGAGTCCATTGGGTTTACATATTTTGAAGAGGATTTTTATCAGGTATCTTAAACTTTAAAATGATATTTTCTGTATTGTTGCAATTAGATTCATTGCATTAATTGAAAGGGTAGGCGATTTAGCAGAACGTTATCTAAGATAAAATAAAGGATACTTTGCCAGGGTGGGACACTTGGCAGATCTCTTTGAAGATTTCAGTTTACAGCTATTGAAAAGTTGACAGAGATTAACAGGTTAGCTCCTCCTTAGAGATATTTCAAGAGCCAACAAATTGGCCATACATTTTTCACAGCCATTTATGTTCAGTCCCAGTCATGCTATCATGATTGTTTGGCCCCCGTAATCTTAGGTCATACTATAATTAAGTGACCCAACTGTGTGACTTGACAGATGCTTTGCATATGGTAGGACGAGGATGGTACCTAACTCTTTTCCCAGAATACCTGGGAGAGGCAGCTGTTCTTAGAAAACTTGGAAAATCTAAGTTTATTTCAGATACTGGTCTTCATTATAGTTTTATCTAGGGATACTAATATGTTTACGGAATTTATGAAGAGTTTTGTAGTATCGATAGTTCATGATGGGCTAAAACAGCCAATTAGTAACTTTCCTTTCTACATATAATCACATAAGTGTAACTTTCAACATGCAAACATTACTGGAAAACTTGGGAAAAACAAAAAATCTGACTGCGAAAAAAATTAAACTTGCCTGTCGTACAACGCAAAGTGAAATAATAAATTAATCTTATAGGATATATTATTTCTTTACAAGCCTTCTTCTCTCTCTCTCTCTCCATCTTTCTGCATTATTTTGTGTTTATTTTAAAGCAGATGCGTCGATACTGATACGAAGACGATGGTCATGTGAATCTACATTCCATACGATAATTTAATGGCCGAAAGGATGTCCCAGTAGGTCATCAGTCCTCTTGACATGGGAAGGTGTTAAGCAGCCCAAAGCCAAACCTCCGCCTTTCATTTTCCCTTATTCTGACGGAAACAGAGGCACCGACATTTGCATTCCGGGAAAGCCAAGGAACCTGCCGTAAAATTCCTTAGGAGTGAAACAAGGAAGCTGACAATGAGACGGTGGAGTTTTAAACAATCGCGTATTTAGATTTTTCCGCCTCGAAACAAACCCTTTTTAATGGGCTGTGGTAGGGTGCCGGCAAATAAGTGGTTTGGGGAAAGTGATTGCCAAGACCCAGGTTAAAAGACTGAAAGAAATGGAGGCGTAAGTCGGCACAAATTTATATTCTTTATTTTTTATTCGTTATGTTTTGCTGTCAGAGAAGTACTAATGATACACATTTAGTATTCACAATAATACCACGCCTAAAGAGTGCATCCTACAACGAGGCTGTGCAACCAGTTTCCTTATAAATGTTAAAGCAGATGTTACCTTAAATGTTATGGCTGTCCGGATGTAAGAGCTTTATAAAGTGCCTGTGACGAGGAATACATTGTCTGGGACGCACAGATGGGGATTTGGAGATGACAATGCGCAGAGTATGAGAAAGGGAAGAAATTAACTGTAAGATAAACAGAGAAAATGATACCTGATAAATATTAGTAGCACACTGCTCTCAACTGAACGAAACAGAATATAAAGAAACCATTATGCTCATATAGTGAGATTTAGCCGGTTCCTTCGACGAATTGGGTAATGAAGACTTAGACTTGCTCCCGAAAATAGCCCGGTTCCCCATACCATACAACATTAAGGCCACCGTTCTCCTTTCCTCTCACGTCCATAGACCGTCACAAGTGCCCACGCACGTGCCCTGCTTGGCTTTCGTTCGGCTGAGATACGATCATAATTGTTCCAGTAACACAAAAGACGAGCAGAAATTGGCGTCTTCATTTCACAAACAGGCGATTGCTTAAGTGGTAACGAATCGCCTGTTTGTAAAATGGAAGACGCCAGTCTCTCTCTCTCTCTCTCTCTCTCTCTCTCTCTCTCTCTCTCTCTCTCTTATTTGAAAAGAATGACAAAAATGCCGAGTGTATATGTAAAGCTATTCAATCGAATGTGTGATTGGTGCTGGTTTGAGTTCTTTACCTTATGTCTAAAGCGCAGTTATAACTGATTTTGGTATGACTTCAGAACGTAATATTCCCATTCGTATAAACGGATTTTCCAAGTTGGAATTCGAACTTTTGATTTTTAAGGGCGTTGAGGTTAAATGATGGACGTGGATAAGCACGTCAAGAATGTTAGGCGTATCCAGTATCTTATTAAATCAGACATGAGATGTTTTTCGGTAAAAATCTTATTAGATCTTACGTTTGTAGCTTAATGTTTGTGAATGTAAAAACTGTCAGTGATGTGATCAAAACTCATAAATAGCTACGTGTCGCAAACGGACCGGTCGGCTGTCATGGTGCGGTTGGGTTCATGTCGAAGCTAAATACAAATGCCTCCATTTGATAGGTAGCCTATATGTGTGGCAGTGTCGATAGCACCTTACACCTCTAATGACAGCCCAACGGTAATGTTGTCTTTGATTATGCTGGCTTTATGCCAGCACGGGCTCTTGCTCATAGAGCAGCCCGCAATCCAGTGGTAAGAGAACTGGGCACTGAAGTGGGAGCTAGTTGCTGTCGGTGGTTCGAATCCTCCTGGTGACTAACCACTTTTCAGTTATACCCTTTCGTCATTATTTGCGAGATAGAGCGAATTGGATATCAAACGACATTTGTACCATACAGACATAGACACACACACACTACACACACATATACATATATATATATATATATATATATATATATATATATATATATATATATATATATATATATATATATATATATATAATGGCAAAGTTAATTTAAGAAAACGGCACTCTTAACAAAAATAGCAATAGTGCGGGCAAGTTGTGTAATAGCGCCGGATTGACTTGTAACGTGGGTTGACGCTCCTATCTATTGCTTATGACGTTTCTCATTATGAGGATAATAGGTTTGTTTTTCGTACGAAAATTGTTATCGCGTAAGTCTCCAATGTGTCTGAACTACGGCATTTCCTTTTAAAGTAATCCGCCGTGTAACTTTTTCTTTCATTTAGGCGAGCGAAAGTTGCTTCGAAACTTACACAGGCACACGAAGCCTGTTCTGACATCATGCGCTTTATGTAGCCAGAACTTCTTTGTTCCTTTCAAGCAGTGTTAAATGTATCGACAACAACCAGCTGTACCCATTTTGGTGTAATCTGGGATTTGGAGGAAGAAAATTTCTGAAAGAACGTTTCTCCTCATCCAGCATTTACCCGGATAATTAAGCAACGACTGTCGTCTTTAACATTCACACTTCTGGGAGGACTGCTGTAGCTGCGTGGAGCGGCGTGGAGAGAGCTAATGGGACCATGAACAATTTCTTTCAACGTTCCAGGGGTTATATAAAGTTTTAAATGGAAGGAGCTCTTGTTATTTCTCCTTACGAAGCTTGATTTTCAGACTTACCAATAGGTGGTGCCACTAACTGGCTGCTGTGCTCCCGCATGACGTCATCCCAGGTCCTTGGTTTCTAGTTCGTAGTTCGTTAACAGGCCGTGTGTTCACCGCCCATTTCACATCACATACATTTTTGCAGACTCGTGAAGTATCCTCTGATACCTTTGATCTACGATGATTGGCTTGCTGCAAACTTCAAGGCAGTTGGTTTGATTGGTATACATCATAACTTCTGGCTCTAAATGCGGTGATGTGGAATAATTGAGAGAGAAATAAGTATTTTTGAGATCACACTTGGCTGGTATGTTTGTGAACATGCGCCGTTTATTCTCAAACAACTGAAAAGCCAAAATCTTCGTGAACGCATTCTATTCGTTTATTCTTCGGTATTTTCCAGTATCCCCGTATGAACTGTTTTACATTTTACCGATATTTGTTGATTTTGCCCAGACTTGCATGTTGCAATACACATGCTAAGTGTTTCCAGAATAATGCCAAATTGCGAATTTTACGATTTCTGCGAAAAAAGGCGCATAGTCAACGAAACTAAAACAAAGTGACCGAAGTGGGATCTTACGAATTAGTGTTGTATATATTTTGTGTTATAGGTACAGGAAGTAAAACATGCTTTTAGCATCAAAAGTGAATTTATGTTGCCCTGTGGCTGTAAATTTATAGATGTTTTTATAAAGAATGATTTCGGCAAACTACATAAAACTACAGACTTCGCGGTTGATATCAAGAATAATCTTGCCGCTTACATGAGCACATTTTAACCTTGCTGCTCATATGAACATATTTTACTTCTTATCATCATTCTTTAAGACAGAACATTAATTAAAGAGAAGCTTTTAATCAAATATGAACTCATGGACACCGATAACTTACAAATCAGCTTTTAAGTTAGTCTGCTTTATTTATACTGAAGTAAGCTTTGTCTGGGATATACAGTTCATCGTCTTTCTACGACTGCACTCTTGTTTAAAAAGTTTTTGGAAGTACAATAATCCCCCTCCTGCTATCTTTATTGTCTGTTCCCCAAGTAAATCGAAGATTTCTGCAGATTTTTTTAGCATAGGAAATTATTTGGTCACCCTTATGTCCTCTGAATATTGCCACTGCATTCACGACGAAGTATTCACAAAAGAAACATGAAGTTCGCAAATGTTCAAATTGAATATAGGTCTTGAGATTTCGAAGAAGTTTTTCTACTTTGTAAGTTTTAGTCAGAAACTATTTGGCTATTTTTGAAACGTCTGATTTTTCTGAAGTTAGTGAAGGCCTGTTTTGCATTTTTTGCATTGCTTTGTTTAACCACTGTCAAAGATTCCCATTCTAATATGCGGTTGCTTAAGCAGTTGATCACATTTGTATCTGATTTCACCCTTCAGGTTTTTCTCCGATTTCCACTCTGCATCCCGTATATAGTTACATCTAATCATAGTAAAATATGACGATATTTCCTTCTTGTGTTTTTATACCTTGCCTGAAAGTTAAAACAGGATCATTTGTGTTGTTTCTTCGGTATCATTACCGAAGAAACAACACAAATGATCCCGTTTTAACTTTCAGGCAAGGAGTTTAAAAACACAAGAAGGAAATATCGTCATATTTTACTATGAATAGATGTAACTATATACGGGATGAAGAGTGAACATCGGAGAAAAACCTGAAGGGTGAAATCAGATACAGATGTGATCAACTGCTTAAGCAACCGCTTATTAGAATGGGAATCTTTGACAGTGGTTAAACAAAGCATAAAATATTCCTTACATGAAATAAGTTTTCTTCGTGCAGCAGATGGAGGAATGCAATGTTTCCAGAGATGATCAGAATGATGAAAAGACGAATAACTGTAGATGTAAATCTGGAATGAGTTCCTTTAAGCCAAACATCGATGATCCTGGACGACGATGATGACGATGATATATATATATATATATATATATATATATATATATATATATATATATATATATATATATATATATATATATATATATATATATATATGTGTGTGTGTGTGTGTGTGTGTGTGTGTGTGTGTGTGTGTATGTATATATATATAAATATATATATATATATATATATATATATATATATATATATATATATATATATATATATATATATATATATATATATGTGTGTGTAATATGTATATATATACAATATATGTTTCTATGTTTATATGGAGAGAATTAGATATAGAATTTAGGCCAAAGGCTAAGCATTGGGACCTATGAGGTCATTCAGCGCTGAAACGGAAATTTACAGTAAAAATGTTTAACTGTTGTAACAGGAGGAAAACCTCGCAGTTGTATTATCTATCAATTGTTAGGAGAGGGTGGAAAGTAAGATGGAAGAAAGAATGTGAACGGAGATATAGCAAAAGGAATGGAAGGGGTTGCAGCTAGGGACGAAGGGACGCTGCAAAGAACCTTAAGTAATGCCTATGGTGAGCCACATGAGGTGCACTGACAGCACTACCCTCCTACGGGGTTATGTATACATGGAATGTCAGCTGCCGGTCATCCAAGCATATGCCGAGAAGAAGCTCATTGTTAAATATTTAATTAATTCGGAAGAGACATCAAGTAACAATTTCAAAATTGTGGATAATGGCATAAAGAATTAAGCAAGGTTTATATTGGAAGTTGCATCATCATTACAATTGGAGTAATAAATATAGAGCAATTACATACAGATGAATTATGGTCTGGACATGTAAAAAAAAAAAAATACAAGTAAAATGGTTACAAACACCTTGACACCCAGCTCTAAATTTGAGTGAATTTTGATTTTTATGCAAAAAAAAAAAAATTGTCAATAAATATACAACTGCGGAATCAGATGTAATAAATGCAACTCCAACACCCGGAATCATTCTTCTTTTACAGTATATTGGTCCTTATTATTTTCTTGGAAGTATCATTACTACTTATGTTCTGAGAGCAGACAACCGTAAAAACGTTAAAAGATCATATGGACTGTTTGGTGTGACTTCGGAGTTCTTACGTCGCTGATACTCATTTTTATTTCACTTTATATCCTAGCTGACTCCCCTAGCTACAGTCCTATACCTACTTTCACCTGGAGCTCTTTTAACCACCCTATACTATTCCATAATAAAGCTGTCTATATACATACTTATATGCCTATTATATATATATATATATATATTACACACACACACACACACACACATATATATATATATATATATATATATATATATATATATATATATATATATATATATATATATATATATATATATATATATATATATATATATATATATTATATTTGTATGTGTGTGTGTGTGTGTGTGTGTATGTGCATTGATATGGCTCTAAGCTGAAGGCTACGGTAACTTACCTTGGGAAAGTGAAATCTGACTTTAATAATGGGTTCAGGTAAAATCATTTGCAAAGATTTCGGCCGAGGGCCTTCTTCAAGGGGGGAAGTTATGAGGTAAACACTTAGGTTTCGCTTCATTGATTATATTTACATTAGAAAAACACATATCAGAAGAATCGAAGCATAAATAGAGACAGGTAAACAGTCCTGCCATGTACTAAGATTAACAAACAACTGGATAGTTCTCTGAAGAAACTCAAAAGGGGCCTGCTTCAAAGGGCACCACAGGGGAGAGGAACAGTGGTTATGCCAATGGGTACTCAAGATGATAGACATATCCTGAGCAGGATAATTAACATCTGTAATAAAAAATACATAGTTACTTTGCTGCAAGCGAAAGCACACTGATAAGGAATCAAGGAATTCCACAGAAGGTGCCAGGGCAACTCGATTTCCGGCAACAGTGGATAATGCACTTATGTTATACACTTACTTTGAACACAAAATACAGGTCTCACAATGGTAAATCGCACCATAAAAGGAAAATAAGGATGTAAGAGAGAGTAACAGGAACGTGACTGACTAAGAACCTTGATTTCTCATACATTACCTTCATCGGGAAACAGATTCCTCGTCTTCGGGGGTGCTAGCGAATAAGGGTAGTGTTAATGGGATTCACTATAAAAGTAACTGAGGCTCTGGACAGCCCCGTGGGACAGCAAGTGCCAGCTCGAGGGAACAAAAGGGACGACTGATGTGTCCTGAATAAGTTTCCAACGTCTTCTAAGAGCGGTGTGGCATGTGATGCTCTTTTATAGTGTCAGGAGATTAAGATCCTGCTCCATGTAGATGGCGTTGTATGATGACGGGACCACGGTTTCTATAAGGGTCGTGCACATGGGACGTGAGGTCATCTGAACCAGGTGTTTAAGATGACACCAGTCACATAGGTCAGTTGCTAAGCATGTGAGCTGCTTTCTCTTTTGACTTCCTCCTCTGCCGGCTTTCCCTGCCTCAGACAGGGTTAGCATCTCCGAAGGATCAGTACCTGAAGTCAAGGTCTTTGGGCAGTCACTTGGACAAGGAAAAGAGATCAAGAGCTTACCTGAAAGGGGCAGTGGTGAGAGGAGTCAAATAGGGGCCAATTTTACCCCCAGTTTACCTTTACAGTTGAAATTAAAATAATGAACATTATTTCAAAGAATGCAAAATATTCTTGTATTGTGCTTTACTTTAATTCTTGTAGAATGAGATGTCTTGTGAGAGGTTTACCTCATTACAATATATATATATATATATATATATATATATATATATATATATATATATATATATATATATATATATATATATAATTCGAATGATAGAGTAAGGCTTTATGGACCTTAAATTTTACAAAATTAGCCACTACATTATTTAGGTGATAAAACTGTAGGAATGTCAAATCCAGTTTGGCTTTCTCTAACTTCTTGGTGGATCTCTCCAGCAATCTGCATCTTGTTATTAGTTGCACGCCATATCTCCTCATAATAAGTTCTTGAAAGTGGTTAAAACCTCTTGGTGTGATGTGAAGAAGGAACAGAATAACGGAGAAAAAACTGCTGGTGTTCATCGTGACTGGTGTAGCCTTCGTAGCGAGTTATCCCATAAATATCCTTAGGAGACGGAGCTGCAACTCTAGTTACATCTCACCAGGGGAACCATAGGAAAAGGCGTCGTACTCGGGTACATTTATTTTGCCAACGTTTCACGATTCATAATCGCATCCTCAAGGCTGTAATAAAGATACAAACAAACTTAAAACCAAGCACTTCATAATCCATTAAATTACGCAATATTTAATCAAATTTAATTAACATCAGCATGTACAAAACTTGAAAATATACTAAACAGGAAATATACTAAACAGAAAATATACTAAACAGGAAATTATACTAAACACTAAAAATATGTACAAAATATCTATAAGATTCTAAAAACAGTAAAATTATATAAAACACTAAAAAATTAAGGCTATTTTGTACCTTATCCTTGCAAAGACGGGCAGTGACGGAAAGAGTTTCGTAAAAACAAGCAACGCACCTTGGGCAATAAACAACTGAACAGAGGAGGATTGCGTATTTAAAGACGGAACTATCTTTTTTATCATAATAGACTCCAAGATTGTTAGGTCGTTTTCATTATGTACTTGACCTATAATTGTAAAGTCCTTATCTTCAATGTATGTTTTACATGACTTAGAATGGTTCCTAATATTTGACTGTTCGGGATTTGTTAATCTACTGCCCGTTCTAAAACTTACGCCCCTGTGATAATCTATTGTCACTTTGAGTAGCCTCTTCATACAACCCACCTAAGTCCCGTGATCACATCTCGGGCACGTGCATTTATAAATATGTTCTTGCATCCAATGTTTACTCTGTGGGTATTTTCCACATTTTTAAGTATCTGTTTATACTCGGATCTTCAGATGCAGTTCCCTTCCCTAAACTTTAGTAAAAACATTATTTTCTCTGCTGTTAAATGTTGGTTTGCAACTGATGGTGTCTATGGTTTTATTACTGAAAATGACACCCCAGAATCATCTTATCTTTGTGAAAAATAGCTTTTGTTCATTTAGTTGCATAATACAGTACAGATTTTTATATCTGTTTTGCAATGTTCCAAGCATTATCATTAACAAGTTAATAGAAAACATGTCGTAAGTTGGCATCATACAATTACCAAATAGGCAAGCAATGCATAAAATCATTCGATGAAAACGGAATGAAGTCAGTCAAGTTCCCGAAAACCCAAGATCCATTGCAGATTGAACGTTGCCTAACGAATGCAAAATATATAAACCATCACCGAAAAGAGAGGAAATTTTTCTTGAATGGATAGAGGCACGGGCCACGATAGGATTTCTAGCTTAAAAAAAAAAGCTAGATGGAATAGGTAGCAACGTCAATCATTTGGCACGTCCATGACACATTTCCAATTGCATCTCAGTTATTGATTGAATCAAATCTGTATCATTATGGTAAGAAGCATGAGGGCGTGCACCCCATACTGTTTACACTTTTACTTTATAAACAGAGTTCAATTTATATGAGAATGATTGAAATGATTAAGCTGTTAGGTCTACCAAATGCACGACCTGATGCCATCAACTATGATTTTGAACGTCCAGCTTTCGCAACCACGAAATACTACCTTCCCCAACACATAAATCAGAGGGTGCCTATTCCACTTGTCACAAATGACACTGAAACAGATAAAAAGTATGGGTCTCATGTTTTTTCTTTAAAACATTACTGAATTTGCTTTACAGGCTAAAATGGTAACAGGTCTCTCATTTGTTTTAAAGAATGGTATTGACCGTCACATGGATTCTCTTGCATTATTACCTGTGTGGGGAACCGGTTCCTCTTTGAACTGGTCTGCAGATAATTACATTGGCCTTACGTACCTAAGAAAAGCTAGAAGAAGACGGCCAGTGTATCTTATGGAGACGTGGAACATGTACGTACATTTTACAAGACAGGACCAATAACCAGGCTGGAGCGGCAAACAGATGACTACAAGTCGAACTGGGAATTTTGCAACCAACCGTATGGAACTTTATCGATACTCTTAAGGAGTCCAAAAGGACAGGATGAATATTTCGAGAAACTTTCAAGTGGCCCTGAGGCTCCAGAAGAAATTACTGAAATGCAGAAAAGCAGATGAAAGAATATTAAGAACTGTTTCTGAATATGGGAACAGATGTGAAGCAGAATATCTGCAAGCAATTGCGAGCAGTTTTCAAAGTAAAACTAAAGGTAATCCATTATTTTGAACGATTTTAAACAATTTTTCAATAACTTTATTTATATTAGTCTCTTAAAAAGCATATGAGAAAAAATTAAGGATTGTTTCTATATATGAGAACAGAAATGACACAGAGTAATTGCTTTTTTTAAATAATTTTAAACAATGCCCTGGTACTGAACCGGCGGAGCTTAATAATCTTGCACTGAAATTGCCTGGAGCTGAATTGGTGGTGCTGAACTAACGATGCTGGTTTGAGGCATCCCCTTAATTTTAATGTTATTTGCCAAGTTGCCATCCCACGTGTAAGTTTATTTATCTATGTATTTATTTATGTTTCGAGGTGACCCTTATAGTTCGTTTAAGAAATCTGATACGTCATCACCGTAACTATTCAGAGATACATAAGAGATCACAAATAATCGAATAAGTACGTGAAAGGAATAACT
>NC_089761.1:68738164-68763164 GCF_040412425.1 Macrobrachium rosenbergii
ATATATATATATATATATATATATATATATTTATATATATATATATATATATATATATATATATATATATATATATATTTATATAATATATATATATATATATATATATATATATTTATATAATATATATATATTTATATATATATATTTATATAATATATATATATATATATATATATATATATATATATATATATATATTTATATATATATATTTATATAATATATATATATATATATATATATATATATATATATATATATATATATATTTATATATATATATATATATATATATATATATATATATATATATATATATATATATATATATATATATATATTTATATATATATATATATATATATATATATATATATATATATATATATTATTACATCACCGTAAAATTTTTATAATCACAAACATTAAGGAGGTGTCAATGAACGGACGTTTGTGGTTAATTTCAATTTCACGCTTGAATTTCATGTTTGGATGTTGTGCATTTACATCGTCGAGGAATCTGTGCATATATTAGTCTTATTAGAAGACTATAAATGTGTCGTCTACATATCTCTGATAAAACATAGGTTTAAATTCTTTAGGGCAGTTGTTTAGCCATACAGTCTACCAGCAACATAGAAAAGTGTCGGTATAGCAGGAAGAGAAAGGTGAACCCGTTGCTACCCCAACGGTCTGAGGGTACTGTTTGTTTCCAAATGTGAACACAGTCTTTGTAGCCATATTAATCATGATCTCAAGTATGTATCCTATGTGAGCGATGACTCTACATCAAAACTATCCATAACTGTTTGACTCAAGTTTAATGTCATTTCATGAACAAAATGGACCAGTTTTATAGTGAATATTCATTGAATGCCACAGCCATGTCTGCTCCAGAGCTCTGCATATTTGGTCGTGTATTGTAAAGTTACTTTGCGCGTTGTATAATGTTTTTAGCGTCATTTTAAAGCTGGATAGGTGAACTATATCATAACATGTATACTAAAGAAGAAACACAGAAGCAAAAACCCAAAATCGTGGATAAAAGTTAAGCGTAAGCTAAACTTTTAAATGTCATTTTTATAAAAAAAAAATCACCTAAAAATAGAAACAGATAATTATTACTTATTTGTGTGCACTGTTAAACTAGGATAAATTGCCTTTCTATTTATATACACTTTACTATTATCTGTGCCCAGAAATTGAATAAGTGATAGAGACAAAAACAAATTTAGAGCAGAAAGATGTGTTAAGTTACTTTCTTTTTAAAAATCGCCAGAAAATTATAATGAAGTTTACTTACCTATTTTTAACAACTGATATAGAATTCATGATTATTTATACCAGCTGTTCAGACACAAATCGCCAAAACGTTTTATTAGCGCGTGTAAACATGAGCGTAATGAAACATTTTCAAGTCACGACAAATAGAGAAATAGATATCACTTACTTACTTTTGCATAATATCAAGGTAATGTAAATTGCCTTTGCACTATATGATATTCGATACAATCGGCGCAAGTCATTCCATAGCAAAGTAGATATCACATACTTTTGCACAGTATCAAGGTAAAATAAAATGCCTTTACACTTATTTGAAATTCAGTACAATCTGTGCAAGCTGTTCCATAACAAAGCATGGTAAAAATCTGTAAAATTACACTGTAATTTTTAACGCAAAGCTTAGCAATTTTGAACAATGGTATAAAGCTAAATCTCAAACTCATAAAAAGTAAAATCATATACTATATATATATATATATATATATATATATATATATATATATATATATATATATATATATATATATATATATATATATATCTCTCAGATCCGTCGCCAAACGGGAGCTAATGAGGCCAAAAACCACTGGGGAATTGGTCATTCTCCTCCTTCTCAGAAAACGGTCACCTTCATACCATCGGAGTCTTAAGGCCACACCTTCATGTTTTTTTGTATATATACCCTTGTAACATTTCATCTGTCCATATTCTACCAGTGAACAGGGGCACAGAAACAAGTGCCCGAAATATATGGTTTCAACGTTTAAATAGTGTTTTATGGGCCTTCTTATATTCATATTACACTGTAGTATTACAGGAAAAGACATTCATATATATACACATATATATATATATATATATATATATATATATATATATATATATATATATATATATATACATGCAAACATATATATACATATACATTTATATATATATATATACATGCAAATATATATATATATATATTTATATATATATATAAATATATATATTATATATACACATACATATACATATGCATATATATATATATATATATATATATATATATATATATATATATATATATATATATATATATATATCACATACATATACAAATGCATATATATATAAATACACATATATAAAATAAATGTTAAGAACGGATAGATCACTGAAAATTATAAGAGGTCAAGGAACTATTTTATGTTAAGGAAGGTTAGTAGCCTATATACTATACAGAAAAAGCAAAGCACCAAAACATACATAGAAGCCACAAAGAAACAATGGTGATTCAAAAGGCTGTCTGAGGTAGGGAAGATAGTGATGCAAAAACACATGAAAAGGCTCTCAAAGGATTAAGGTATAAGTGGGAGATATCTAATACAGGCATGGGAAAGAGAACTTACAATAATTCATAATTCATTGATTATTAAATATGAATTCAGCAGCAATGTTCTGCTTACAGATCTAGGTTATACCAGCCATGCTGCAGGGAGACTGGATAAAACAAGTCCCATAAACTCTTAACAAACTACAAAGATGAAGGTTATTTATGCAGTTTAATTACCTTCAAACTGCATCCAGTGCTCAGTAGAGTTCTCTGTTTCTTGGAAGTCAGTAAACATGCTGCAGTACATAATAACCTACCTGTATTCTAATGTCAACAACATTGCTTTATCAATCAGGGGACCAAATAGTTATACTGTTTTCTACTTGTGCTATGAAAGTTCAGCAAATTTCTCATAACGATAATAATAAACTTTAACATTAGACTATCAAATTTAATGTACACATTTATAAAGGAGAACCAGTGTTAACTGTAGACAGTCTGGATTACTAAAGTTAGTAAGCTGGGTTATGCATCTCCCTGATTCATCTTGGTGTAAAGGCCAGTTGGCAGTTAACCATTGTTATTAATTCTATTATTAACTTTCAGCCAAAATTTCTAGCTAAACAGAGTGAATAAAGTAAAAATTTCAGTTCTTCCAGAATGCTTTCAGGAACCATAATCCACAATTTTATATTCAAGAGAATGAAGACCTGTCAGTCTGCAGTGTGACGTCCTTGCATCTCAGACACTGATGCCAGACAGAACTGTTGGAAAGCTCCATATGGCTCCAAATCCAAAAAGCTGTTTGGGTGCTTTAGTTTCTAAACACATTTGTTTAAGGTAAAAGTTTCTTGATTCTTAAGGTGGTAATTATAATTTTGACAACACTAGCAAAAAGCAAAGCATGCTCATATTTTTTTAGGAATTTCCACTGTCACCTTTAGTGCCAGTGCCTTTAGAATTTAGTCTGTACTACTCGTTTCACAGACTATCTACGTTTGGCTGCGGCGGCAGTGTGACTTAATCGCAGTATTATGAAGGATAATATTTCGAAGTCTGTAATGTTTTACAGGGCTCATGCTCCGACAGATATGCTTTCCTGTTACTTTACTGTTTATTTATGCATTTAATCATTCTTATCTGTTTAGCAAAATTTCTATTCTGTATTTTAAATGTTATTTTTTACTGTACATTTTAACGTCTTTCGTTACCATCGCGTCAGAGTTCGATGTAAATGAGATCTCTCATTAGATCATTTCCCATTTCCAAACAACTGTTGCCCTTTGTTATTATATATTCTTCTTTTAAGTCAACCGAAATAAGAGGATGCATAGAGCAACAAGGGAATTTATTCATGGGAGAAATGGCAAATGATATGCTCAGGGTTAATAATAATATTCAGACATTTTTATTGACAATATTTATTTTTCCATCTCAAAATTCTCTCTCTCTCTCTCTCTCTCTCTCTCTCTCTCTCTCTCTCTCTCTCTCTCTCTCTCTCTCTCAAAGAAACGTTCGTGACGGTATACTCTTTAGAGCATTAAGAACCATTTTCCTTATTTAGAATAATGCGTAAATCGACCTTTTAAAGTCAACTGTTTCAGTATCATAATATTCTCTGGCGGTATTATTCAAATTTAGCGACCCGCAGTAGGGAGTTCTCGTTTTTATAATAAGGTTTAAATATGTAAATCTCATTTGTTTTAATTCTTTAGACAATGGCATCACATTACGTTCAATGTTTCATTCAGAAGTTTGATACTGTGGTGCTGATTTACCTGGCAACAAAGGTAGATATGTACGTCATCCTTGGCGAGGTTTGTTCAGGTATTTCTCTCAAGTCGATTCTTTATGAGATCTCAAGCATTTATGGGAGCTAAAAAGGGATTTGGCAGAGTCTGCAACTTACCACTATATCCTGTATCTGTAGTGAGTTTTATATTATAGCGCCTTCAGGAAGAATTTCATTTTCTTTTTTTTTTTTTTTTTTTGGTCAAAAGGCTTGAGTCTCATATCTTACATAGTGTTTGTATCAGGATTACTCTCTCAAAGGCCTCTATTTTTGCTATTTCGGTATCTTCGAGGGATTTATTGTTGATATTACGTGGGCTTTCTCTCGAGCTTCCTAGGGTATTTTGATTGCGTCTGTTTAGATCCCAGGGATTGACGATTTCGTACTCTCTCTCTCTCTCTCTCTCTCTCTCTCTCTCTCTCTCTCTCTCTCTCTCTCTCTCTCTCTTTCATTTGTGTGTTGACGGGAGAGCGGAGCATCTACAACATTTTGTCATGGTGAGCAAAATTCTCTGTCTTATTTCCTGTAAACTATTTTCGCAAGAACTAAGTCCATCTCTGTTAGGATGTGCTTGGTAAATCATTGTCAACTCATTCTTCCTGAGTGATAACAAACCTGCCTTTTTGGGAAGCAAGCCAAATGATTTTGTAAAGGAGACAGGTAATCAATCAGGTGCTACTCATGAATCGAATGACAAACTCTAGTATTTTATCCCAGTGTTTAGAGAACCCGTTCTATTCCAAAACATATCTTATAAAGTATTTGTTACACAGAATGTTTAGCGAAAATCTCCCAACCAAGGCCTCACATTTTTATAGTTAGAATTATTCGCTGCCACTTTACAGACGAAGTCAGACTCGCGTCCTAAGGAGACCACTAAATATAACACGCACCAGCAAGTCTGTAGCAGGCGTCAAGTAAAGCGGCTATAATAGAACCAACTTATCATTCGCATCATGACCGATGCTGATATTTAAGCCGCTTCTTTTCCTTTTCTTTCCTGCCCTCTCCGGAAATACCGACGCAGATTAATACACTCGTTAAGTACACAGGCCCAGACATCTGGGAACCTACCAGACAGACAAGAGGCATGTCCCACGGCGGTCACGTGACAAGCTGGCGTGGTGTATCAGTAATCCTGTCTTCCCGCACTCATCCCCCCTTTTCCCCCATTCCGACTCTGAGAATTTCTGTTTCATTCTCAAGTACTTCAGTTTGTACTGCATGCATCTCTGGTTACTAACAAGCTCTCGTTTTGACAGAAGAAAGTATTTCATATAGATTATAATTATGTATACATCGGCATGTTTTACAAAAATACGTGCTTGTAACTCAAGAATACATGATTACATAACATATATTTTCTACATGCATATATTGCTGGCTAATAAACCAGAAGTAGGCCTTTCGGTAGTTTTTATCACATGCCTAAGTGAAAATAGATTTCTCTTGCCGTCACCCTCATAATTATAATCAGGGAACTTTGTTTCCCGGTAAGTCGTAACACATCCACTTGTTTGGTGGTGACTGCAGCTTGAGAATATTTATAATAATTACCGTATCTATGCGCTACAGAGTTATTGCTTTACCATTATTAAATCGTTACCCTCGTGGTTGGATACACGCAGCATCTTGAGAATTTGTCATTTAGACAAAATTGCTCGAAGAGTTAAAGGTTCCTTTTCACCAATAATGGTAATTATGATTTACATACTGAGAAGATTATCGTGCGACCCTTTTCTGTGCGCGTTGTTTCAGCTAGAAATTCTGTTATCACCTTCGGTGGCCGGCAGTGAATGTGGTGATTTCTAAAATTATATCTTTCCTTTTTTGTTCACCCTTCGGTAACACCACCAGGTTTCGGGTGACATCTGTTTTAATGGTAAACGTATGCAACTCATGTCAAAAGTGTTATGATACTTGTCTTGTACATTTGATAAGCTACTTTTTGCAGCATATACATGCATATATATATATATATATATATATATATATATATATATATATATATATATATATATATATGTGTGTGTGTGTATATATGTGTGTGTATATATATAAATTATATATATATATATATATATATATATATATATATATATATATATATATGTATAACTGAATCACGAGTGAAAATATGGAAAGTACTTTGTCTTATTACCCAGATATACAGCAGCTTGGCTAAAAAGATAAAATCTCAATTGTTTTCACTTTTCCTTCGTGGCGAGTGTTTCACGTTTTTCCTTTTCGTGATTTAAAATCAAATATATTTATATATATATATATATATATATATATATATATATATATATATATATATATATATATATATATATATATATATACATGTATAACTGAATATGAAAATATTAAATAAAGATAAAATGTGTTTGTGTGATTTTATCTTTTATCTATATATATATATATATATATATATATATATATATATATATATATATATATATATATACATATATATCGTGTCTGTATATATATATATATATATATATATATATATATATATATATATATATATATATACATATATATCGTGTATGCGCGCGTTTATGTATGTATTTCTAATAACATTTGTGATGTCATAACTCTTGGACTTCTTACTGGTTTTTCTGAATGCGTTTATCACCAGAAGGTTTTCCTCTAAGCAGTGAATAAATGAAGAAGCTTTCATCTCTCGGCAGGACTCGACCACGTGCACGAGAGGTTCCAGCTAACTGCTAAAGCACTTTGCCATGAAGGTGAATATACGTCTATAATGAACGTGAATATATAGGATATATATGAATGTTAAACTGACTAATGCCGAAGGATAAACATATTGTTAAAGTGTAGATGAACCGATTTTCAAAAAATAAGAAATTGTAATAATGCGAAGAGATGAAGAAACTCAAGGGGTATGTCACCACATATGATTTGCGTGTCTTTCATTCTATAAAAAAGAAGTTATCAACTTGTCATTCTGCCATGTTAAAATACCTTTTGTATAATTTAATTGAATTATGAATCATTTATGTCATCTTTTTGTAATGAATGTTAGCGTGTTAGCTGGTAACTAGTGACTGTGAGAAACAGTTATGAGAGAGTGAAGGCAAAGCGTTTTCTTACTTATGTATAAAAATCAAATAAAAACTTAAAAAGGGAAACCTGCATCTCACTAACCACATTATCTGAGAAGCAGTACCACGAATCTAAATCTAGCCAGCAGCTCATGCATGCAGACTTCAGCTGAATTCAAATATTTTGCCGGAAGTAACTAAACCTTGTGTTACCATCATATCATAGGGCGTAATGATTATTTTTAGGCTGACCCATATATTTATATATATATATATATATATATATATATATATATATATATATATATATATATATATATATATATATATATATATATATATGCTGGTCACTTCTTACCAGTTACATGTGCTATTAGTAGCCACAAGCATCATATCCCTGTCGGGAGTAATGAAGAAACTTTCACCTTCCGTCACAGGATTTGACCACATCAGGATGGAGCGACCTAAAACGTGCCAGTATGCACGCTTTCTGACTCCATATACTTACTGCCTCTGCAGCACCTTCCTATAGATTTCAGTGAGGAGAGGGCCAGTGTGTATTGGGTAAAATATAGTGGCTTATTAATTTCCATGCCTATTTTATAGGCCTTTATAAGAAAAATATCAATGAATCATTATTACAGAGAGTCGTAATACACACACATGCACTCATCACACACACACACACACACACACAAACACGCATAATGTCTCGGCAGTTGGCGTATGGAATTTGAAAACACTGCTTCCCGCTCGCTACACCCCACATTGCCTGCCTTCGTACTTTAACAAACATAAATCTCTTGTATTCAATTAAAGCAAAGAAGAGGTGTCGAACAGGTAATATATATATATATATATATATATATATATATATATATATATATATATATATATATATATATATATATGTATATATATATATATATATATATATATATATATGTGTGTGTGTGTGTGTGTGTGTGTATTTATATGTATATATAGTTCCTCATTGGGTGGGTCGATATCGTACTCGGCTAACACTCTCCTAGACCCACGTTCGATTCTCCGGTCGGCCAGTGAAGAATTAGAGGAGTTTATTTCTGGTGATAGAAATTCATTTCTCAGTATAATGTGGTTCGGATTCCACAATAAGCTGTAGGTCCCGTTGCTAGGCAACCAATTGGTTCTTAGCCACGTAAAATAAGTCTAATCCTTCCGGCCAGCCCTCTAGGAGAGCTGTTAATCACCTCAGTGGTCTGGTTAAACTAAGGTATACTTAACTTATATATATATATATATATATATATATATATATATATATATATATATATATATATATATATATATATATATATATAAGTTAAGTATACCTTAGTTTCTATGCCACTAGTGATCTCTATTGTGTGTGTGTGTTTGTGTTTGTGAGTGTGTTATATGTGTATGCGATTACAATCTCTCTTGACATGTGATTTTATAAAGGAAGCACCAAAGGGGAGAAAATTCCTACTGGTGTCGGCTTTACCGCTAAGCCATCTTAAGAAAACTGATAAAAAGCTGTATAAATTCATGATATGAATGCTAACGAGACAGAAGATATGAACATACAAGCGGTTGGAAACCAAGTACTTGCACTTGACAGGTGTTTGCAGGCGGAGTCCTGCCCTCTTTAGTGACAGGTCAACACCCGCAGGATTTTTAAAAGTTAATCTATCACTAATGAGGGTAGGACTTAGCCTGCGAACATATATCAGATGCAAAAACTTGGTTTCTAACTTTTGTATGTCCATATGTACTGTCTTGCTAGCATATATATATATATATATATATATATATATATATATATATATATATATATATATATATATATATATATATATATATATATATATATATATAGTTAAGTGGGTCCTTCAGCTAATGAGTTGAATTATTATTTGCTTTGGTTTATATTGCCTTTCTTTACCTAAGACCCACGTAATTCTGTCAATTAAGGCTTAAACTAACTCTAAAGGACAGATACTGAATAGATCAGGTCGCCAGTTAACACTCATTAGCAAAGAATAGAGGTTTATTCATAACCACATGTATGAATTCAGCAAACTTGCTGGAAAACTAGTTTCAGCAAAAAAAGTAAATAAAATATAAAGAAATGGGTTATTTACAGGAGCTAACAGTAGCCCAGCATATAGCCCGTCTTAGGACACACTTCAAAGCTACATAAAATGAACACAACAGATTTAGGTTTCTCAGATGCTGTATCAGGAATTTACTGCAAGATCGAATTAAGACTTCTTGATACTAATGATGCAGGTTCTTCTCCCAGAAAGAGGATGTTGCGCAGGCACAAGGCATGCGTAATTCTGGAAAAGGACGTATCCTGATAACAATTTTTTTATTATAGAAATTCTCACTTGTCATTACTAATCACAAGGGGATGATTCTTTGTTCAAAAATAATACGTTTAACACCATGGAGGATAAGTTATACGACTTCACTAGACAACAATAATTGTACTTGATAGATAAATTCATAAATGGGATATGTTTCTTAGCCAGTGACTGTTTAAGAGAGGAAAGTTTGAACACGGGAAAATGAGAGTTTCAGTCGAAGGGAAAGAAAACTGGGAGCAGTTGTCAATTCCGACTTACCACTGGGTTAGCTAATGCAGTGATCAGTTGCATGAGATTCCTTGGTCCGTTGAAATAAAAAATTTCTCCCCGGTTTGAATAAAGGAGGGAAACAAAAGGTGGACGACAGCCCTGTCACGTCTTGACGCCGTGACGGCTGCGTGGAGTCCCGATGCTGGGGCCTCATCTTGGCATTTGCTTCAGAACTCCGCCTACCCAGGGATTGACCTGAAATGACAATAGACTCGCCAGTACAGACTGAGCTGTAGGAACAGTACCTCTAAGGTCTGTCCTAGCAAAACCTATCCCTTATTTATGGCCCTCTAAGCTAGTGTCTCGGCAGTTGGTGTATGGAATTTAAAAACTGCTTCCCACTCGCTACATCCTACATTGCCTACCTTCTTACTTTAACAAAGATAAATTTCTTGTATTCAATTGAAGCAAGGAAGAGAGGTCAAACAGGTAATATTTATAATATGTATATGTATAAGTATATATATTATATATATATAGTGAATATATATATATATATATATATATATATATATATATATATATATATATATATATATATATATATACGTTTATATATATATATATATATATATACATATATATATATATATATATATATATATATATATATATATATATATATATATAATATATATATATATATATATATATATATATATATATATATTGTTACGTGTGAGAGTCTTGGTTGATCATGTATTATTCAAGAGATGTAAATTTTACGGCCCTGCAAACCAAGATTTAACCTGTCACTTGAAGCCAAAAGTTAACCTCAAAGACAGACGTTAATTAGCCAAAAGGTCGCCAGTTAAGGGTTATTAAGAAACAAAGAATATTTGAGATGAATTTGATTTTCGCGAACAGTTCTCCCAAACATTCGGACGCGAGGCATACAAAAGCATCGAGATTTAACCTGATTTTGCTTACCTAAATCCTAGGTATTTTACTGGAATAACGGGGTTGAAGCTAACAACATAATAAATGCTTAATCTAGACTTTGAAACATATACCCTAAGTGGTGGCTGAAGGAAGAAAACAAAGAAAAATGTGAAATACAGAAAAGTACTAGTCAATCGACGAAGCTTCAACAAGAATCGGACTTACCGTGAATGTCGAGTCGATGCTGGGGACCTCAGGAGTCGTATTCTGGCAGTCTTCCCAATTCACTAATTAAGATAGACGTAGGAGAGAAAGTAATAAAGAATAAAGAATATCGTTCGGACACGACGCAGCGTCACCTCCTTTCAGTGACCGCTGGAATCTCTCTGACTCTCTGAGACCTCGCTTCGTTTCCGCCAGAGGAGGGCTTATACGGTCGGGCAATCCGACCTTGACAAAGGCATCGTCGAATGCATAGAATAAATTTAAGGGCCACCATAACTAGGGTCATTGAGCGTAAACCCTCTCTGAGGCTTAGGTCCCTAATGCCCTAACATATTTTGTTTACAAACTTTCCAGCCTATGGGGTTAAATGCCTAAATGCTACCTATTCCTTTCTCAACGGATGATAAAGTTTGAACAAGCTTGGGACAAAGCAATTTCCCTGTCTCAGTCAGGCTGATATTTCTATCCCTAAATGTTCGAGGGCGAACAGCTTAAATATTTATAAAAATATATATATATATATATATATATATATTATATATATATATATATATATATATGTTATATATATATATATATATATATATTATATATATATATATATTATATATATATACTCAGCCAATATATATATATATATATAGGGTTTTATATGAAAATGTGAGAATTCTAATATGTTGCTGTTAAATGGTCTTAACTGCATCAAGTCTTATTCAAGCCTTTTTGGATATGCTTGTAACCTATTATAAAAAGAACTATAAACATAACATCCAAACACAAGAAATTGAAGGGACTGTGATTTCTTGTGTTTGGATGTTAAGGAAACTCCACTTTTTAGAAAGTTCTATAATATCCAAAAATGCATGAAGCATTCTGGGAAAAAGTACACAGCATATCGGTTCTGAAGTTAATTACAGTAAAAATGACCAGTAGATTCTACATTATATATATATATAGAAAGTATATAATATATATATAGATATATTATATATTATATATATATATATATATATATATGTATATATATTTATATATAGTATATATATATATATATATATATATATATATATATATATATATATATATATATATATATATATATATATATATATATATATATATATATATATATATATATATATATATATATATATATATATATATACATATATATATATATATATATATATATATATATATATATATATATATATATATCCAAATGCAAGAAATATGAAATATATTCTGCTGTCTGGTATTGAGGATTGAACCAGCTTCCTGAGTAATCAGAACGAGGTCACCACTACCTCACTGCAAGAAGGATAAAAGTCTCTTGCCGCTCATACATACATGTACCTGTCGAATTCAGATATAATTAGAGGTGGAATAGACCCATCCTTACCATCACAGCTAAGTGGGCAACCGCTTTTGTTGATTTTTAGGATGAAATTTATCTATAGAATCTATTGGCCACTTTTTACCAGATACAAATGTAATTGTAATAGCCATAATGCCCCTCTTAACTTCTCGAATTCTTCACAAGATGTATCTTATTATTATTAGAATATATGTATGTAAAAGCAGCAATAGACTTTTATCCTTCTTGAGGTCAGGTCAGCAACTTGATACATTATATATATATATATATATATATATAAATATATATATATATATATATATACATATATATATAATATATATATATATATATATATATATATATATATATATATATATATATATAAACCAGTATGTATATATATATACATATATATATATATATATATATATATATATATATATATATATATATATATATATATATATATATTTATATAATATTAATATATATATATATATATATATATATATATATATAATATATATACTATATAATATATATATATATAGGCCATGAGTTTTTCAACGTCCAAAAAATTGGATCCGTTTTCTCGACAATCCTTCACAACGTTCAGGATAAGCGATGGGGAGTGGTAAGCAGGTGGCTGAGTTCGTGGTTCACCTTTTTTTTTTTTGTAAATATGTTTGATTATTATTTGTGGCTGGCAAATTGCCTGTGTTGTCTGTGTCAGGAATGTCAGAGAGGCTCAAGTGCATTCTTTAGTAAAGTAACTTATGTAGAAATTTTAAGAGGGAACCGAGGTGATGACGAGACATGCAGAGGGGCAATATGCGTCTTTCTCGAGGGTATATCACTTAGGTGAGCTGAACACTCTCCAGATCGTCACCTCCCCAGCCAAGTTGTCCATTTTGTAACAAGAGCCGGTTCATTTGGTATGCTAGTCTTATCCTTTCACATGTTTGATATCCTAGGTTTAACCCAGTTAATATTTGGTTAAATGTAGCCCGATTGTTCGAAAATAAGTTTTGTGCTAAATTGTAGCTTTTAGAAGCATGTTTTTCTTATTTTAAGGGTTTTTGTATAGGCTTCAGCATTGTGTCTAGTACCCGACCTCATGGTTCTCAAGGGTGTGCATTAAGTTTCTTATATGTTAAATTTTAAGTAGTCTATTTTTTTTAAATAAAATTGTAAAACCCTGCCTGATCTTGATGGACCTTCACTTTGATGTTTGCTAGTAGTGCCCTTCAGGCCTGACCATCCCAGTCCCATACCATCAGAGACTTAGAACCCTTCCAGTCGTGGGGGAAAATTTGCGACATTTGGTCCTTCGAACCAGATGGTCAGTATCAATGAGCATCAGGAACTTCCAACAAGTGATGGTTTTTCGAGTTGGCTGAGGAAGTGGCAGGAGTGTCAAGGGCATAATAGAAGTTGAGTACAGCGATCATTGTTTTTCGCAACGTGGAATTTTGATATGACTTGAAGCAACATGGCTGTCGCAAGTAACTTGCAGGCCAGTTCACTGGTTGCTTTACTGACCAATGTGGTAGCTGAGGCCCACCATGAATTGTTGGAAACACACACTACAGTGGTGTACCAAAATCTGATCAATTGCATTAAAGTAGATGAGCAAATGTTGAGAAATTTCTATTTGACTACTACCGTAAAGTTAGAATCAAGCTTTGAATTGTCAATCCGTCAAGTGCTCATTGGAGCAAATAATGTAATTGCCCTTCTCCTTACCAGAATTGAATTCCTTACTAGTGTATCACAACAACAGACTAGATTGCTGAAGCTGAAAGAACTTCCTTTACCTGTGTTCAGTGGTGAGATTAGTGAATACACTACCTTTAGAGAATTGTTTGACATTCACGTTAACAGACGTACTGATTTGGATAACGTAACTAAGTTCACATATTTGCTTTTTGCCCTCGAGAAAGAACTGCTTAGAGTAGTCAAGGCTTTAAGTGTAACGGCTGCTAACTACAACATTGCATTAGGGCTGTTGTAATGTTACTATGGTAACCAGCAGCAAACATTAGTTGTTTTGCTTTGGCGATTCGCCAATATTTTTGTTCCTAAGTTCAACCATGTAGATTTTAAAAATTTCCGCATCGAGTTGACAGTGTTGTTAGAGCAAATTAAACGCTTGAGTACAGTAGATGTGGGGCAGGGAATGGTCATGAGTTTGATTAATCAGAAGCTCTCTCAAGGTGATGTATATCGTAAAGTTGTGGATTACTTGAGAAAGTGTGATTACACTTTAGATGAGTTTTTTGAGGCACTTGATTTCTTCATTAGGAGTTTGGAGGATGATGTGTTGCAAAAGGGAGAGGACGAGTCTGTAAGACCTAAAACAGTTGCATTCCAAACCCCTCATACTAGAACGTGTCCATTTTGCCAAGGTGAGCATTCGGCCAGCTATTGTACCAATCACACCACCGTTGAAGACCAAAATCGACAATTAACGTATTTCTGTAGGTGCTTTAAATGTTTAGGCAAAGGCCATAGTAGCATTCAGTGTAACAAACAGAATTGTAAATTGTGCCATGTTACACATCATAACTTGATTTGTAGTAATAATGCTTTCAAGCCTCTGTCAAATGCGCCTACCAGGCACTTCAACAAAGTAAATGTTCAGAGTCAGTCTTCAAGTCATGTCACTTCTAAGCCAGTAAAGGACCAGAGTAGAGGTAGAATTCCCGAGGGTTCTAACATAGGTAGAGTAAGTGGGAAGAAAAAGAGTGATGAAAAACCCTGTGTGAATGCAAAGTCAGTCATTGCATCTGACTCAGGCCTACCATCGACACTGTTACCAACCGCATCAGCCATCTTGTGTGTCCAGGGTCGACAGGCTCTGGCCAGAGTGTTTTTAGACACCGGGAGCCAACGTAGTTTTGTTTTGAGTCAGCTAGCCCAGAAATTAAAGTTGCCAGTAATAAAGAAAGTCTCCCTTAGTATTGCACCATTTGGTTCTAATGTTGTTGATGGCGAATATGATTTGGTTTCTTGTAAAGTCCAGATGGGAAATAGGGTAATAAGGACAAAATTGATAGTGCATGATAGTGTGAACATGCCCATCTACAACTTTGGCCTAGTTAACATAAGACATCATTTGCAAAACAACGGATACAAGATGGCAGACGAAGAAGTTTGTAATGACGTTTTGAAAAATCTGAACCTGCTGATCGGTGCCGACTATTAATCACTTCTTCCTTAGTATGGACAAGTGTGATGGAGTCAGTGGGCACTCAAGGGAGTTGACACAACTACCGTAAAAGCCTTGCGTGTCTGCCGAACTGCAGAACCGACCCATGATGTCAATGAATGGTGGTGACTAGATACGATTGGTATCAGTCCCAAAGAACAATTTTCCTTCTCAGATAACGTAGCCATCCAGAAAGTAAAGGACATTGTGGTATGGACTGATCAGGGTCATCAAGTAAGTCTCCCCTTTCGCGATGAACAATGTCCAAGTGTCAATTATCGTAATGCCATTGCACAATTAAATGCTTTAGAAATGAGATTTGATCAAGATCCTGGTTACCGAACTGCTAACGAGAAAGTCCTTGAGACTTATCTTGAAGCTGGGTTCATAGAGGAAGTCCCCAACTCGAGAATAGAAGGCTACTACATGCCTCATTTTGGTGTTAAGAAAGAGAACTCTACTAACCCCCTTAGGATCGTGTTTATTGCCCCTCCAAGTCCAAGGGAGGAATCTCCTTGAATGATTGCTTGTATCCAGGTCCTAGTTTATTTGTGTTGTTATACAACCTTTTGTTAAAATTTAGAGCAAATCCCTATGCACTAACCGCTGACATATCTAAAGCCTTCCATTGAGTCCTCCTTGATCCACAGGACACCAAAGTATGCTCGATTCCTGTGGTACAAGGCACCGTCACAAGCGGCTACCTTTGCTTTCAGGGTCGTGGTATTTGGAATTACAACCAGTCCTTTTCTCCTTCAACAAGTCCTTCAGACTCATTTTAGTTAGCCAGGAGGGCAGAGTTCATAAAATCGTTTTATGTTGACAGTTATATTACCACCTATGCTACTGAGGGAGAAATGTGGGATAATTATTTAACTGTTAAACATAGAGCTGTTTCCCTTACATCTAACTTCTTTTCAACATATTTTACTGATAACTGCTTTCCTACCAAGCTCGTCAACAGGATTATTTATAGGGTTTTTAATAAAGAGTTTTGCACTAGTGCAAATAAAATCAATTTTCCTAAGCTTCCCTTTTATGCCCAATTCCCATATTTGTGCGATGATTCCTGTAGGGCTGAATTTACTAACATTGTACAAAAGTACTTTGGCGCATTAAATGTTAAACTTATCCCTATTAATCCACCACAATTGGCTCCTTGTTTTGATTTAAAGATCGTTAATGCTCCCTCATGTCCTCTGGTGTAGTGTACAAATATTCTTGTCCCAGATGTAGTCTGGGAACTTACGTGGGTTCTTCGCAGAGGGTGATGAAGGTTCGCATAGCCTGCCACAAGGGAGTTATTTTCCGGACTGGATGTTCACTATCAAATCCTGAACAGTCCAGTATACGTGAACATAGCAAAAAATGTAAAGTTCCCATTAAATATGACAATTTCATTATTGCGAGTCAAAACTCCAGCCCAGACGAATTACTGATTCTCGAGAGTCTCTTCATTAAACAGCTTGTTCCACAGTTGAACACCCAGTCCACCTCCACGCCCTTCTACCTTTCTTAACCAGTTGTTTTTGTTTACATTCTTTTAGTTTTCGTTTATCTCTTGCCATGGTAGGTCCACACCCAGTGCTCCTCAAATATTTCTTAACTTTGTAATTTTTTTGTATCTTTTTTTGTATTTTTATCTGAGCTTTTAAACAACATATGTACTTTTAATTTTCTGTATAACTTTGTCAGTCTTGAGTGTACTTTTACGTATGTGTGAAGTTTTGGTTTTCATTTTAATTAGTGTATAAACGATTGTTTAGATAACTAGCAAATTCATATACTTTTTATTGGTCGTTATTTATTGTACAGAACCCTGATGATGCATTCAGCTGAATGCGCAAACGCTTCGAAATAAATTATAGTACGTCACCATGTTTGTTCCACTCACTATATATATATATATATATATATATATATATCACTATATATATATATATATATATATATATATATATATATATATATATATATATATATATATATATATATATATATATATATATATATATATATATATATATATATATATATATATATATATATATATATATGTGTGTGTGTGTGTGTGTGTGTGTGTGTATATATTTATATATATATATACTTTTATACATACCGTGATTCATATTCAATCAGTAAGACTACAAAATCCTTTAATATCTAATTGCTCTATAAATAATATATTTTCATATGAAGCAAAGGGAATATTTTTCGATAATAAGTTCGTCGTCTCGGTTTGTCATTTCTGTTTGTTTTAGCATTTTCCAGCGGTAGAGATGAAAAATATATTATTTCCGGTTGAGCAAATTATATATATATTGAATATATATATATATATGTATATATATATATATATATATATATATATATATATATATATATATATATATATATATATATATAATATATATGTCTTCCCAAGCATATACCAAATGCTTAATTTAAAGCTGAAAAATAAAAATACAGTGCATTGCTTAGCACTTCCTGACACAGAAGGGCGAAAGGAATATTGACCCTTCCCTAAATCTGGTAATTGTACTCTGTATATCTCTCCCACCTTTATTCTTTGAACATGTGACTCTGGGAAGCCCTTTGTTTTCCAGAAACAAGATGCTGGAAGGAGATTAATTTCTGGTGAGAGGCAGAATAAACCAGATTAAGAGAAAAGTATGCCTCCTAGAAACACCTGGAATGGGCTCACCATGAGGCGGAACCCAATTCAAATGATGCGCTTGCATAGGGGAATGACACTAACCCCACCTACATGAGGAAAGCATCATAATTCCCTGACCCGAGGTCTTAAAAGGGCCTGACCGAAGGAACAAGAATTAGAGACATAGCTGGATGCGAGGAAGACACCATCCTCCCTTTGCATTCCCACCTCCTTCAGAGAGCCATCCTCTACCACGTGGTCCTATCTTGTAAGGAGCCTTATTATTCTTAACAGTGAAGTTCTTTAGCCCTCCTCCACCGCCATTACCCACGCTGAAGCCACCTCTTCTATAAGGTAAAGTGATCTGTTGCAAAGGTTCTTTTCATTCAGTTACACTGTTTTAATTCTCACCCTTTACTTCCTAATTTCATTTTTAAATGCCAATATATCCATATCAACCTCGTCTCATTAGAGCAGTGTTATGAAAATTCTAGAGTTTGAGTAATTACATAAAGTCATGTATTCAAGGCATCCTTGGTAACCTCTGTGCACCACCTTGTCCTATGCATATTTTATTGTGTCCTTACTGGACTTTAATTCATAAATCTCTCCATTTACAGAGGGATCCTCGTGGAATTCTTTCTTCATTCTTGCCTTGCCCTTCGTGAATCAGCATCGTCACATTGACAGATCTACCTTCAAGTGTTCATAGTTATAATTAATCTCTTAGGCCTTCATTTCACCTTCTGATTGGCCATTTAATGTAAATATACATAACCTTGCTGTTTTAAAGTCACCAATTCGGCGCCAGGATAGTGTTTACCATGCGAATTAGTTTTAAGTCTCCCTGAGCTTGTTTTCTTTGGTGACAAGGTGTTTTCTTCAAGCTCAATTAGTCACAGCTAAAACGTGCCAGGTCACGCATTTTAATCATTTTTACTTTATGGTATTTATAAAAATGTCACACATTGTGTATCACATGTTTCTTCATTCACAGGCATCAAGACTGTATCTATATTGTAGCTCTGTATATTTTGTATTGTAATTTGTACTCATTCACTGCATATTATTGTTTATTGTTTCGACCTCAGGTCACAGTCAATTCCATTGTCTCTCACAGAACATATCAGTTCAAGAATATAAGCCGCCTGGATCTGTAATAAAAGCAGCAGTAAAATTTACCTGCTCGTTTCTTTGACACCTTACAGTGGTGACCCCGATAGGTATCCCGGAGCCATTAGCGGACTCACACGGCGACTCAGTCTTGGCTCCAGGATTTCTCCAAAACGCTCTTAGCGGCCTAAAACGTGCGCTGTAACCAGCATTTTAAGCATTTTGACTCTTCGGCGTATTTACCCCACCAGCGTCACTAGAGGAACCACATGGCGCACGACAGCGCACTGACGACTGTACCCCACTCCAGTAAGGGGTAGCGAGCATGTATATTTTGTATTGTAATTTGTACTCGTTCACTGCATATTATTGTTTATTGTTTCGACCTCAGGTCACAGTCAATTCCATTGTCTCTCACGGCCCGGCGTCAGTCGGCCGCAATATAAGCCGCCTGGATCTGTAATAAAGCAGCAGTAACCTTTACCTGCTCGTTTCTTTGACACCTTACAGTGGTGACCCGGAGTATCCGGAGCCATTAGCGGACTCCACACGGCGACTCAGTCTTGGCTCCAGGATTTCTCCAAAACGCTCTTAGCGGCCTAAACACAGCGCTGTAACCAGCGTTTGAGCGTGCTGACTCTCGTCGGCGTACCCCACCAGCGCCACTAGAGGAACCACACGGCGCACGAAAGTGCGTACTGACGCGAGTACCCCACCCAGTAAGGGGTCAAAGGAGCGAGCATGGACGCGATATCCTCCTTCATGCAGTTAAACGCGACCCCGCGGACTCAGAGGTTTACCTACCTCCCATCACAGCCGCGCCCGCCCCGCGCATCGAGGCCCTCCCGCAACTCCACACCAGCGCCCAACACACGACGGCCGGGCAACACAATCGCGGCCGCCCTCACCGTAAAGCTGCCGCCGTTTTACGCAGGGGAACCCATCGAGGTGGCTGCGCAGGGTGGAGAGCCACTTCAGAATCGCGGACCTCACGGACGAAATCCTACAGGCCGACACAGTGCTCAACGCCCTTCCGGAGGACGGTACAACAAACTCATCTCGCGAGCACCAAACACTCACCCTCACATACAGCACCACAAAAAGTTCCTCCTCGAAGCTTGCTCCTGCCCATCGCCGAGCGGGCCGCCCGTGCTATCGACCTTGCCAATAATCCACACCACGACCTCAATCCAAGAGACGCTTGGGGCATGGTCGTAGATCTCCTGTCAACACCAGTCTTGGGTGGCACAAACAAGCGGCAGGAGATAAGCTTCATACGGGAAATCTTCCTTCGCCAACTCCTCCCGGAAGTACGCAACCAGATCGCTCACCCCTACACCATGCCTGTCGAGGACCTCATAGAGGCAGCACAACACCTCACAGACTCCGTCAAGGCTTCACAGCGGCTAAAACCGGCCACACAGCCGGTCAGCTCCGTCCAGCCTGAAGAGGACGTAGAGCAGCCCGTCAACGCCATCGCCAACAGACGTCCACCGAACCACAGCAGACGGTGGTCCCCGGGCTTCTGTCGCTACCACAAGTGGTTCGGAAAGGATGCCCGAAACTGCCTGCCGCCCTGCTCGTTCAACCGTTCAAAAAACGGGGGTGGCGGCGGCCAGCAGGACAGGCTGCCATGGCAGCCGAAGAACCCAGGGCCTCAAAAACAGTAGGTTTTTACGTCCGCGACACCGTCTCCGGCAGGATGATGCTGGTCGACACAGGAGCCTTTAAGTCGGTCTTCCCAGCATCCAGAGAGGACCGCAACCAGACACCAGACCCGGCCGCCTTCCTGACGGCCGCCAACGGAACCCCATCCTCCTACGGCACCAGGCTCCTGTCGATCTCCATCCTTGGCCAGAGTTACTCCTGGGACTTCATCGTCGCGGACGTAGGAACCCCATTCCCTGGGGCCGATTTTCTGGCGCACTTCGGCCTGCTAGTCGACGTGGGGCGCAAGCGCCTCGATACCGACTCCTGCCGGTCTCTCCCGTTAACGGCGGGACCCAGACCCACCATCAGTGCCGTCGCCCCCACCAGTATGCACACCTTCTGTCGGAGTTCCTGAGGTGTTTAAGCCCGAGCCGCCAAGTCCCCGGGGCCCCAGCCAAGCACGGCATATACCACCATATAGTGACTAAAGGGCCCCGACACATGCGGTTCCGAGGCTTCCCCCTCAGCGCCTTCAGGAGGCGAAAAAGCATTCGCGGAGATGGAACGGATGGGCATCTGCAGGAAAGCCTCCAGTCCATGGGCCTCCCCCTCCACATGGTGCAGAAACCGGACGGCTCCTGGAGACCCTGCGGCGACTACAGGCGGCTCAACATTGCAACAGAGCCCGACCACTACCCTCTGCCCAATATGCAAGACCTCACGGCCTCCTTTCACGGGGCCAAAATATTCGCTAAATTGGACCTTCTTAAATCTTATTTCCAGGTACCTGTTGCGCCAGATGACATACCAAAGACAGCCATCATCACGCCCTTCGGGTCCTATGTGTTCGCCTTCTCCACCTTCGGGCTGAGGAACGCGGGGCCACCTTCCAGCGGCTCATGGACAGCATCCTGGGGACCTAAAATTCTGCGTCTGCTACGTCGGACGACATTCTCATATTTTCCAGGTCTCACAGCGAACACCAGAGGCACATCAAAGCAGTCCTCCAGCGCCTCCAAGAAAACGGCCTCGTCGTCCGTTTTGACAAGTGTACCTTCGGCGTCCAGAAAGCAGAATTCCTGGGTCACGAGGTGTCTCCGACAGGCGTCCTCCCTCTTACATCGAAAGTGGCAGCCGTAGCCAAGTTCCCGACACCCACCTCCATCAAGGCCGTCCAGGAGTTCCTTGGGATGGTAAACTTCTACAGGCGGTTCATCCCGGGATCGCGCACACCACGGCCCCCTGACGGAAGTCCTAAAGGGTCAACCGAAGTCCCTGTCTTGGGGACCCAGCCAGCAGCAGGCCTTTTCCCTGACGAAGGCCGCCCTCACCAAGGCAACCGCCTTGGCACACCAGGATCCCAAGGCTCCCCTCCAGCTGACGACAGACGCCAGTAACGTTGCCTGCGGTGCTGTTCTGGAGCAAATCATCAACGGCGCCCCCCAGCCCATCGCCTTCTTCAGCAAGAAGTTCAGTCCCGCAGAGTCCCGCTACAGCACCTTCGACAGGGAACTCTGCGCGATGTACCGCGCAGTTCGGCACTTCAAGTTCCTCCTGAGGACGCCCTTCACAATCTTCACAGACCACCAGCCACTGGTTCACGCCTTCACGAAGCAGGGGGACGCATGGTCTTCCAGACAGCAGCGCCACCTCTCAGCCATAGCCGAATTTACCTGTTCCGTCAGGTACCTCCCCGGCAAGAAAAATCCCGTAGCAGACGCCCTCTCCAGAGTCGAGTTGAACGCAGTGCAGCTTGGTGTAGATTACCAGGACCTTGCCAGAGAACAGGCCGCTGACCCAGAAACCCCAGCATACCGCACCGCCATCACATCCCTCAAGTGGCGGGACGTGACCCTCGCCCCCGGAGGCCCCAGCCTGCTCTGTGACATCAGCACAGGCCAGCCCCGCCCTTTGGTTCCAGCCTCACGCGCCAGGTATTCGACATCATTCACGGCCTCTCACACCCCTCCGGCAGGACCACGGCCAAACTGCTTTCAAAAAAGTTCGTCTGGCACGGGTGCAAAGGACGCCACAGCCTGGGCAAAACAGTGCCTGTAGTGCCAGACCAGTAAAGTGGGTCGTCACACGCAGTCGGGGGTAGGCGAGTTCCCACAGCCAGGGCGCCGCCGCCACATCCACATCGACGTCGTCGGCCCCTTCCCCATCAGGCGGATCCAGATACCTCCTCACGGTGGTAGACCGTTCGACGAGGTGGCCCGAAGCCACGCCCATGCAAGAAGCCACCGCCAGCGCGTGCGCCGAAGCCCTGCTCTCCAGTTGGGTTAGCCGCTTCGGCGTCCCGGACCACATCACAACCGACAGGGGCCCCGCTTTCCTCTCCGAGCTGTGGTCTGCCCTGGCTCAACTGCTGGGAACCACGCACCACACCACCACAGCGTACAACCCAGCGGCCAACGGCCTGGTTGAACGGTTCCACAGGTCCTTAAAGTCATCCCTCATGGCCCGCTGCACCGCCGAGGACTGGAAACATCAGCTGCCGTGGGTCCTCCTCGGTTGAGGACCGCCCCCAGAGCCGACGGCACCCCATCCGCAGCTGAACAAACCTATGGGGAACCCTCGTGGTGCCGGGAGAGCTCGTGACGGATGATCGCCACTCCCCATCTCTGCAAAGCGTGGCCGGCAAGTTCGCCCCTTGCAGGCGCTCATACATCGACAGAGCAACCACCTTCGTGCCGCCACAGCTGTCATCCGCCACCCACGTCTTCGTCAGAGTCGACGCCGTCCGTCCACCACTAACTAAGCCCTACAGGGGACCCTTCCGCGTGCTGGAGCGGAACAGCAAGGCGTTCCGGCTGGCACTCCCAGGCAAGAACGACTGGTTTTCCATAGACCGGCTAAAGCCCGCCTTCCTGTCGGAGAGTCCCGCAGCGACGCAGCACCCTTCCGCCCAAACGCACTCCAGCACGCCCCCTCACCGCAGGCGCAGCCGCCCAGGAAGGGACCGCCCAAACAGCAGCCTCACAGGCGGGAGGCCCTCAGTTATCTTCAAGGAGCCGCGGCACCCTTCAGCGTCCCACCAGGTACAGGGGATTAATCAGACGCGTCCCTCGTCTTCAGGGGAGTATTTGTAAAGTCACCAATTCGGCGCCAGGATAGTGTTTCGGCGGCGCCATTAATTAAGTCTCCGCTGAGCTTGTTTTCTTTGGTGACTTCCCGTTTTCTTCAAGCTCAATTAGTCACGCCTAAAACGTGCCAGGTCACGCATTTTAATCATTTTTACTTTATGGTATTTATACGAATGTCACACATTGTGTATCACATGTTTCTTCATTCACAGGCATCAAGACTGTATCTATATTGTAGCTCTGTATATTTTGTATTGTAATTTGTACTCGTTCACTGCATATTATTGTTTATTGTTTCGACCTCAGGTCACAGTCAATTCCATTGTCTCTCACGGCCCGGCGTCAGTCGGCCGCAATATAAGCCGCCTGGATCTGTAATAAAGCAGCAGTAACCTTTACCTGCTCGTTTCTTTGACACCTTACAAGCTTACCCTACAGTGTTTGCTTACAATTGCCTTGTGAGTAGAGCCATCAGCTCAGTTATATTCCCCTTTTTCTTTGTTTTTTTTTATGATTTCCTGAATCAACTGCAGTCAGATATTATACAAATATTGAGGTAAGTAACGAAATCATTCTTTTAGAGTGTATAATTGGCTCATGATAAACATTTCCCAGGATAAATCATAATATATATATATATATATATATATATATATATATATATATATATATATATATATATATATATATATATATATATA
>NC_089761.1:68768164-68795664 GCF_040412425.1 Macrobrachium rosenbergii
GTCTGTTTAGATTCCAAAGACCAGGTTGTCAGAATAAGCCAAAACTGGCAATAATAATTTAGGGTAGCGCAGATGTGTTTGATAACAGACAATATTGTAATGACTATTATAACTGTAACATATTTATTATACTTTGAACCATCCAGTCCTTTGTTAGTCTAACATTGCTCTACCGAATATTTAGGAATTTTTATACCTGTTCATGAGCTGGTAACCAAAGGACGCAATGGTCAAAAAATAGAAAGAAAATCACATATAAGGATTTTGATTCAATGTTTACTTTACTTCTAATATTACTTGTTTTTCTTGAAACTTGGTAGTCAAAATCATTTTTTTTTCAGAGGCAGAGAGTGAGAGAGGTACTATTGCTTTGAGAGGCAGAGTGTCTAATGATAACTGTGGCCCACTGAGCCCAGTTTTGTGCAGAGTATCAAAAACAGTCCCTGTTGAATAAATCTTTACATCAGTTTGTAACTGAGTATATTTTTTCTGTAGGTACGCACCATACGAAGTGAACCTATGTTGAAACTTTTTTTATATATATGTATATAATTTTCCGTCGTTGTTCTTCGAATGATATACTTTTGACAATTTTGCCATGACTTGGACAATGATGCTGATAATTTGTGGAAATTAGTGCCTTCACCTATTGGCAGACCCGTACAGGTGCAGTTCTGTGTTATGTTACAAGTTTGGTGTTGATGTTCTGGTTCTGTGTTAGCTATAGAATGAGTGGGAGATGCTAAAGGTAGTCATAGTGGCTCATGCCCATATGCTCAGTCCCTACGATTTCCTATTGCAATGAGGGATACCCCTCCCAAGTCAACTCACCCTCCAAGCTTTGCAAAAGAACATACAGTAAAACTAAATTTTATTCCTTTAAGAGAATTTACCATAAACTTGACTTGTTTTATTCTTTTCAAAAAGAAGTACAATAACTTTTTATCACACTGCTGACTGACAAGGAGGTCACAGAAAACATTGCCCCTTCTTAAATCTCCTATTATTGTTCCCTGGACACTCTGCTAATCCTTTCTCTCGACCCTGTGACTGCCATGAAACCTCTCTTCCAGGTAAGAAGCTGCTTGGAGACAAAGTCCCCGCCACAGGCCAAGCTGCACCGATGATGGGGATTAACCCAAAGAAAAAGTTTGAAGACCCCATAGCAACCAACCGCCATGTGGTCATTTCCCTGCCATGCAGCTTACTGGACAACCACGAGGTCATGGAACCCTGCCAAAAGCCCATGTGAGCACCCATTGAAAATGGGATGCCAAGAGCATGGGAAGATAATCCAGCAGAGGTCATAAAAGGAGTTGTGAGACCCAAACCAAGGTAGATACTCCCTGGCTACAGTTCCAGCAACATTTTCCCTTGACCCCAACTCCATCCAAGCCAAATCCCATCCACATGGCTGCTTTTCTTAGCCCAGTATTTTTCTAGTGCTAAGTCCCATAAATTCCTTCCCTCCATACTGGTAAGACAACAAGGGCCACACCTCTCCAAAATAACGTATAGTGCCTAGATTTGAGTTTTTTCAACAGTCACGAATTTCTTTATCTTTCACTGATTTATTTTCGTTTTCCAAGTGCAATTCTCCATATAGACCTGACTTCATTACTGCAGTGCATAAATTTAAATTCGTAAGTGTTTACCAGTGTTTCAAATCGAGACTATTCGCACCTTCCACACACTACTCAATTTTCTTTTGATTGCTTTAATTTTCCGCCAAGTAACCACATGCATTCTCAATTGCAGACGGAGTTGCTTGCTGTGGAATCCCCTGTTCCGATTTTGCTTGTGTGCCGTGGTCCTAACCACTGCAACTTACTCTGCGGTGCCCTTGCAGTGGATTGTCCCGGCATCTTCACTTATCATTTTGTTATCGTGATTTAGTTCTCCAGCAGGACTCTGTTTACCAGTCTAATTTATTCCCATTCTTTTGATTTTGGTGGAAATGTAAATCCATGTGATTTTAAGTGAACCTAATTGTTTTTTTCTGCAACATTCCCTGTTGAGTAAGGCCTTCAACTCATCCCTGCTCCTCTTATGTTCTACCTGATCCTACAATTTTAGTCAGATACATAAATTTTTATGGTAAATAAGCCATCACCTCCCCCCCATCCGCCAGTCCCCAGTTAGAATGTAAAAATGTTATCTAAAGTTTCATAATGTCGTTGGCAAAACATTTGAATAACTATTCTAAAAATAATCATTTGTGCCCTAGTTTAGTTTGGCTTTCACAAGGGTCTGGATGCATGTGATATATATATTTCATTTCCAGTGTTGTACCCAAATCCCGGGATTCTAGTCAGAGAGTTTGTATGAAGTCTTGACTTTAGAGCTGCTTTTGACCATGGTAGTCTTGATGCCCTTGTTCTCAAACTTAGACTATATGATAATTGATGCCCTAGTTCTCAAACTTAGACTATATGATAATTGAGTTAATAATTAATAAGACTATGGTATCTATTGTAATGTATTCTTTGGTATTTCTTACAATTGTGCTTTGGTCTGTTACTATTTACATATACATATGTGATTTTTCCTAGTACACAACTGATGCAAGTTTTACATTATTTCTTGTAAAAGAGATTTATCTAAAATTAGGGTGTGAAGAAAATTCTGAACTCCAAAACTCATTGCAGGGTTAGGTCAAAAAACTGGATTTCCCACCCGGATCCTTTTTTTGACAGTGTTACTTAAACTACATGCAACTCACTTAAAATTCTAGATTTCATTCTAGACTGCAAATTCACTCTTGATAAATACATCTGGCCCACCTCTTCTTCAGTGACAAAAGACTACATTTTTGGAAACTTTTCAAGATTTTTGCGGACCTGTCTATCCTGAGGATTTGATCTAATTATTTCATTTTGCTGTTTAAATATTTTTTCGTTGTCAGCAGCTGACTAACATCTTAAATTGTTTGATGAAATCTAAGTACGTGTTAAATTTCTTATTCTAGTCATAGTGTTGATCCGCACATGCTATTATTTAATTTATAAATATTTGTATAACTATAATAATCCTTTCATTTGGAGCCTCCAAGATTACACAATCCGCCAGATAGTATTAAAAATTCCCTCTTATGAATTTCGGTGCCACATAGTTTTGTAGAACTGTTTCAGCTGTGACCAAGTTTTGAAATGATCTTTTTTATGTAGTTGATCTGTTAGATAAATTTTTATTGCTCTCATTATTTACTTCATTTCCTTTTTTGCACTGCTCAGCTCTCCCTATTATATCAATTTTTTTTATTGTTCTTATAATTTACTTCTTCATTTCTGTTTTTGCACTGCTCAGCCTTCCCTATTAAATGTCTTGAGCTTGTAAAATCCCACTTCTCTAACTATGGTTACAGCTTGGCTAGTAACAATAATCATTTTCATAATTGTAATATTTACTCATGGCAGTGTGCATATTTACCATCACTGAACAATGACTGTTCTTTTTTTTGTTAACTTTCACATTTTTTTTAATGACTACAAGATGGCAATCCATAATTAGTATTCTTTATACCTTCTTTTATCTTAATTGACAATAGAGAGTTTTTACAATAGGCGACCCATCTATTATAGTACAGCACAAAGTACATACTATACAAGGCTGACCTATCAGTTTTGCAGTTACAATAAGATGTCAAAATCCTTCCTTTGATATATATTCCCCGGCATTATCCCCACTCAACAGAAAATGAGTTCATAGACTAATTGAGGAATGTCAGGTGTTGCCAAATCTTCAGGGTAACCTTGCTCTTTGTGATGTTTGTTCCTCCAGATACACTCATAAGATTAGAATATACCAAGGCCACCCTTCAAGATCTTTACTGATAGCAATTCAGGTTCTTGGAACTTCATGCCCAATTGTTGACAAAATCTAATCATATTTCTAGATAGTATGCCACTCCAGTTTCCTATGATGATTTCTAGTGATGTGGTCTTTGTCATTATTGCACATACTGTTGATGTGATATATATGCTTCTTAATTGCATGGAATTAGTCTAGAGTATTAACACTTACATCAGATGCAATTTAATCATCTATCATGAAGGACTCGGTCTTTTCTATGCTTTAAGATTTGGCTTCTCAACTCCTGTCTTGTATTAAGATGTGCTTCGCTCAAGGTTCTAAGACCATCCTCTTCTCCATGTTTTTGTTTATAAACTCAATATGCCATCATGCCTCATTATTTGTCATTCACTGTACGGCTTGGTACACTTGCAAGATGTTATGGAGTGTGTGCAGCATCATAGTGGCTGACACTTGTCTGCCCCTAGGATTCTACTGGATTTGTCAAGATCTCTCACTGATCTTCTGTTTAGGGTTTAACAAGCTAGTCCACCAACTTACCATGTCTTTTATACATTTTGAGTGGCAACTGGTGTTATGGTCACAAAGCAGTCTATGCCCATACTTCCTATGCCTGTATCAGGCAAAGGGAGGTGAAGAGACTTTCTTGTAAACTTCCTAATCTTATTTTCTAAAGCTTTTAGATATTCATTCAGATTTTCAAGGCAATTTGGCCAATTTCATTAATTGACCAGTATAGGTTTAATTCTAGTTTTTGCACTCAGTTTGGAAGCTCTGCTGAGATTTTAACAAGATGGTCTATTGGTTGAGCCAGTCTTCTGTACATTTCATAAATGTGTTCTGTTTGCAAGGCCTTCTTTGCCCATACCACCCATACTTACATCAGTCATATAATTAAAGTGGTGTAGTACTTTATTTGTAAATTTCTCAATCTCATTATCAAAGGTTTTTAGATGCCCTTTCAAACTTTCAAAGTAGTTGGGCTGGTTCCATTAATCAACAGGAACAGGTTTAATTTCCAGATTTTTCTACTGGTTTGGTAGGTTCTCCCACTGATCTAAATGGAAAGGTCTATTCAGCTAAATTTTTAACAAGATGGCCCATTTACTTTGCCAGTCTTCTATACATTTTATAGATGGTGAACAATGTTCTGGTCACAAGGCATTTTATGCCTATACCTCCACTAGGCATATCATTAGAGAAGTGAAGTGCCTTGTTTGTAAACTTCCTAATTTCTTTATGTAAGGCTTTTAGATAGTATGTCTTTGTCTTGCCTTGAATAACTCGTGATTGAATCTTGGTATCAATAGTGCCCACAGTTTTTTTTTTTTTTTTTAAAGGTTCGTTCTATACATTACTTAGCTCTTCTTTCATTCTGCTAATAGCTTTTGGGCTGCATGGTGTATGCAATAGCACTACTTCAGGGCCAAAGTCATCTACACTTATGCTTAGTAATTCCTTGGCATCATAAGTGATGGAAAAGGTATCTTTGTATCATGCTCTCCCAGCAGGCTAACTCTTTATTCCTTTGGTGGTTTAATTGCTGGTGCCTTTGCATCATCTAATAATCTACTTACTGTTGTTGTTAACCCAGTTCTTCTGTTTGCCCCACCACAATATCATCCACAAAAGCTTAGTGTTTATTAATTCATCACAGAGGGTGGCCTCAACATCCTCCGACTTTTACTTCATGCCTGATCCAGCACTACAGTGAATAGGTATAGTGACTGAGGGTCACCAAGCACCATTCCTTGAGCTGTATTGAGGTACACTCCAGCAATTTCAGTGTTAGGTGCTTCATTTAAGTTCTTTCAATATACTACTGAATTATTGTTGAGCCCATTCTTCATAAGTGTTAGCTGGTAAGCTCCAGTCTCTTGAGGGTTATTGGATTTCTTTTCAATGCATCATCTATCCCTTTGCCCATTTCAGTGCATATCTTTGATAATACTATAAAGTCATAAAACCTTTATATTTCTTTGTTGTTTACTGTGCAAAGTTCTGTTTGTTATTCACCATCCTTATAGGCTGCCAAAGAACAAGATCCTGTGTCAGTGAGATTGGTCTAAAACAATACTATTCTACCATCCAGGCGCAGTACTAACTTTAAATTTGTTCTGTTTTTCATTAATCTTATTTTTTCCTGAGTTACTGATCTTACAACTGATGTCACCATTAAATGATAATTTTCTTCATTTTCATCACAGAGAGGACTAATTCTAATGGAAAAGGACCCCCATTATGCTGTGTAAGAGGATTCTTCATTAAGTTGCTGTTTAGTGTTGATCATCATATGTTCTTGGTCACCCTTTTTGGAATGAGACTTTTTTTCTTTGTCTGGTCTTCTTGTTGAGTTGTTACTCATTTACTGGACCTCTTTTATTGTCCCTCATTAACTCTCTTCTTCCAAAGTTCTTTTTCATATAAACTAGAGTCTGTGGATAATGGTGGGTGACCATTATTATGGCAAACTGGGTATTCATTAATTTCATTTGTTATCATGGCTTCCACCATTTGTCAGAGATATGGTTCCCTATAGCTGGACTAGCAAAATAAGTGTTAGGTTTATGCCATTTTCCAGTACTTTCTTCTTCTTGTATCCATCTTTTTTCCATAACATTCCTTTGGTGGTGTGGTGAGCTAAACCTTCCTTCAATTCTGTAAAAAAAATAATGGGCTGGTTTGTCTGTATCATAATCCCCTTTTGTATATCTGCTTATCCATAACATACACAAGAAGAGAATGCAGTAGGTTTACAGAATTCATATTTGGCACATAGAGTTTTCATATCAAACATGTTGATCCTAAAACAGGGCATCAACTGCTAATTCCATCACATATGCTGTTAATCATGCTGGCCTTTAGGGTATATTCTCCCAGGAAGTTTCTTGTTGACTGTTGTTCATTTTTATGAGGGCTGTCATGCTGTCTTAATTCAACACTCTCAGTCATGAGACTCAGCAATTTTTCCAGGTGCTTTCGTGGTATTTTAAATAATTTTCTGATATGCAGATTTTGTCTTGCCGCTTGTATTATCTGTTGTTCTGTATCGGATCCGATATTCACTTTTTTCTGATTCGAAAGTGGATCATTCCTGTTGTCTATTTCATACTCAACTATCATCCTGGGCTCCTCCTTGTTCCAGTTGTTCATCTGTTCTAGCCTTTAAATCTTTGGGAACGGCTCTCCTTAGATACCAATGCATGCCTGCATATGTTTTGAAAGTTCTGGTTTATTAAAGGTAGGTTAGTACACTCACTGGCTCAGTAACCAGGCCAAGGCAACTGACGTTCTTTCCTGGGTGATTGATATTACCATTACTGGACATTCCCAGTTGACTTCCGGTTGGAAACGGGGTTGCTGGAAAACAGGGATTTTTTTAATCAACAGTTTACCCTCTGGTATGGGGCAACACACAGCCTCCCCAGGTGAATGGCTGTGTAGGTCTGGTCCTCCCAAAAACTATTTAGTCTCATCAGAGTGTCTGCCAGGATAACGAAGTGGGTGGCTGGTAACTATTATCAGATGCTTCTGCTTCAGCTTTCGCTTCTGCTCCAATCTCAGAGTTACGGTCATTCTAAACTAGGACTGGTCTCTTCTGAATCCTCCTTTTTGTGATGAGCCACACAGGATAGGAGGGCTGGCATGATCTGCTGTTTCATACTCTTTAACTTTTTGGGGATGACTTCAATAGTAAGAACATGAATAGGTTTTATATATTTGTGCTAGAATCTTACTCCTCCCTCCCAGCTTTCAGTGGATCTAAAATATCCCCAGACCAGAAGCAAAATGTATGAAGCAACAGAAAATATGAAGACAGAAAGCAATAAAAAATCAGTGCAATCCTGAAGAGAATGGTAAAAATTACGAAATAACAGATATAGGAGGTGTTGCTTTTTATACAAGTCCTGAACTGACCTACTCTGGAGCCCCAGTAAAACAAAAAATTGCACGACTTAGTGAATCAGGAAAACTCATTTGCTATTTGAATATAAAAAATGGAAAATAGTTTTATCTTTAAGGCGAACGGAACAATTATCACATTGTATGATGGTCACCCAAAAATTTTCTCTCAGGGAAACGAAAGCTTATCATCTGAAACTTCATCAGCAAAACAGAATGAAGAGTTTAAACATAGTTCTTAGTAGCATTTACTATGGGGTGATTCCTTTACCAAGTTGTTAATCAGTTTAGAGGTGCGATATATGCAGCAGGATCATTAGCAATACCAGAATAAGTCATATTTAGAAAATCAAACATTAGTTAATGTTGAAGGAAAAGAGTAGTAGATATCATGTCTGCTGAGTTATAGATGGCACATCTGGCTAATTTGATTTTAGTAGTCAGTCAGTTTATGATGACAAACACTATGAAACCTGGCTTGCAGATCTCTTTTAGTTCAAAGAAAATGGAGGAAATCACGAAAAAATAGATACAGGAGGAGTTGCTCTAGACCAAGTCCGAATCTATCTCCTCAGCATTCGGAACTCCAGTAAGACAAAAAAAAAAATTACCCCTTTATATTTGATGCAAAAACTTATGCAAAGTAGATAAGAAAATGAAGAGTGCTACTCCACTAGACAGGAAGTTTTCAATAACTCAGTGGAATGTCAATGACTAAAGGCAATATATGAATTATCAAAAATATCAATAACTTAGAATTCCCTCATATGTATAACTATACAAGAAGCAGTGTCAAGACAAAACAGACGGTCTTAGCCAAGGCATCAGTGGCAGTAATTCATTGTAGATATCAAGATCTCTGTGCAAAGTTGTAGGCAATCGCAATGCAGACATACACAAAAAGGCAATGTACAATTCTTTTCATCTATTTGCATTCACCAAAGAGAGATGACCAGTCTCTTGAATTCTATTCTTTGGTTGATCATCTCCCTCGATTGTTTTTCCTCCTTGGGGGCATGAATGGAAAATGTGCCATGCGGGGTCACATTTTATCCAACTTGTGTGGAAATCTAACTTATTCCCTCTTTGAAGGAAAGAAACTTGTAGTCTTGAATATTGGGGCACCAGCTCACTTTCATATACAAACAGGTACCCTTTTTACCATAAATTATACATCATAAAGCCCAGATGGTCACTTAGACTTTTTGAATGACCATTTTCCAGTTTTTGACAAAATATTGGATGAAGAAGTAATACCATGATCACCTTAGATAAGATAAACCCAACTGGGCTTTGTTTACAAGCATTAGGAGTGCATATATATAAAAAAAATATTGTTTATTTATCCACTTCAAATAAAGTGTACAAAACTCTTTAACAAGAATTTCATACTTCTGTTAACCAGTATCCTTAACTACTTATCCTTCTTGGAGACGTTAAAAGAAGACAACTTGAGTTGGGAGACGTTCTGTCCAGCTCATGCAGAATTTTGATTTACTCCTTCATTGGAGCGGAGCAGCTTGCAGTTTTAAAAACTAGAGCAAAACCACTTTTTTATATATGAACAGGGAGGATTTTAGTACTGAGCAACCTTTATGAAGACCAAAATGTTAGTTAAAATTTACTTCGGAAATAATGGATGATAGTTTTGGAAGTGCCACGTTTCAGTTTTTGTCAAAATATTAGATGAGGTAGTAATGCCATGATCAGATTGGATGTTGGATGTTGGATAAAGCCAACTGGGCTCTGTTTAGAGTCCCAACTTTCCTAGAAATTGATAAAAAAATTGAGTTTTAATTTCTTTGGCACGGCGATGAATTAGTGCTAGCATAAAGTTCATCCTCCACATCATCCAATGATTATAAAGAAATCCGATTCTTTTATGGAATACCAAATGATTTGCAATTTGCTATGAAAAGCACAAGCTGAATTCTGGTATCAGATTAAATAAACCAAGTATCAGTTGTCAGTGAATTTTAATTCAATAGTAATTCATAGAAAACAACTATATTTGAAGTAAAGTAAAAGTGAGAATGGAAAACAGACCAGTACCTTTACCAGTGATTCAATGCAATGGTACATGCAACATAGCAATAAAGATGTAAGCAATGCCTTTTCAGCCCATTTTGCAAAGATATAATAAAAAATCCATGTTTATATCACAACAAATGTATTTAAGAAGAAAATCGGGAACTCAGCTTCAGTGTCCTCAAAATAAAGCATTTAATTAACCATTCAGCATGCGGGAATGTCTAATAGCTTTACTACATGTGATGATTCTGCTTCCAGTTTAAATGTTACTTATTCGGTGATTAACACCCACCAAACGAGACATTACCATTTATAACTAGAGTCATTAATAAACTTTGGAAGAAAGCTCCTTTCCTAATACTGGGAGCATCAAAACAATTCTTTTCTTTTTTAAGCAGAAATGTCCAAGTATTGGTGAGCTGTATTGTTTTACACACCTGTAAACTAATTTGAAAAAATTTTCAATGAATGGCTTGTATGGTTTTTAGAACAGAAAGTTCCCCTTAACCCTTTAACCGTTACCTATGGTGAAAAACTTCAGGAGCCCCATAGGTCAGCTGGGGTTCCCCCAGCGAACATTTAGGGAAACAAGATTGTCAGCAAAAAGTAAGAATATGCAATGTGGCAAGTGCTCTACACGCTTGTGACCATTTGAGTGAGGATTATGGATATTCATTCGTAATTAGTTTCATTTTCTTGTAACATTTATTCTAATCATTATACTGCGTACCTTTCGTATACATGCATTGTCCATACATTTTCTTATAAACTTATACAGAAAAATAAAATACTGTGATTGCCAGTAATGATATTTATTACTATTTAGTTATTGAATCTTCAGTTTTTTTTATTTACTCCTTTACTTATCTATTCATTTTTATAGCCTAAATAATGCATTAGCTAGGGAAAATTAAGAAAATTGGGGTGAATGGGGAAAGGAAGGCATTGTTATTGTCAGATCACCTGAGGCCTAGGTAATCCATGTTTAAGCGGATTGGCCTTAGGATGAAAGTGAGAAAAAGGAAACATATATACATATGTACTTAATGCCAGTGTTGAAACCTCAGCTCTCTCTCTCTCTCTCTCTATATATATATATATATATATATATATATATATATATATATATATATATATATATAGATATATATATATATATATATATATATATATATATATATATATATATATATATATATATATATATATATATATATATATATATATATATATATATTCTGCTGTTCGCCCTCTATGCATTTTACTGTAGGAAAAGTAACACGAACAAAGACAAGAAGGCATCTTTGTATATGCAGGGATAGGCTAGGTATTTCAAAAAAGTAACATCTTTAGTTAGCATCAGGGGCCTAAACCCATAGGGAGGGTTTCACCAAATAACCTCTAGTAAAGGTGGTCTTAAGCTTCCTTCTGCTTTGTCCTATGCATTCGGTGATGTTTGTCAAAATTTCAGACTCCCCAGAGGCATAGGCGTACTGACGCTACAGCCGCCCTGTTTGACCGGAGACAGGTCAGAGAGAGACCTGCCGTTGTGGAATGGACACGCGTGGGTATAACTAATTCTTTGTACTTGCCCTCTTACTGTTTCATTGATATCAGTGAGACAACAGCTATTTTCAAGACTTTCGATCGTCAGTTGCATGCACAGTGACCTATGTCAATGGTAAGTTTGAAATTTGCCAAATTTTCGATCGACTCGCTAGTATCTCTTTCTGTATTTCCAGTTCCTTTGTTTTCCCTCTAAGCCACCATCTACGATTGATATAACCAATTTACTTTTATGAAGTCTAGTGTAAGAATAATTAATATTGCTTAGTGACCGTGTAAACTATTCCCGTGCAGCAAATAGGAATTAGGGAAGGTTAAGTAAGTAGTTTTCAGCATTCAGGCAGCCTTGTGTCTTGATTCCATTGTTTGGAAGAGAATTAGCCTTCAATAATATGAACTGCGTACGATATCTCACATACTTCGTTGCATTATAATTCTACTTGAAGCAAGGAAAAATTGACTTTGTCCGACGTGGGCAATAGTTCATGTAATTTTCTCGCTATAACTACACATCCTTTCTTTGTCGGGACCAATTGGGAAGTAAGGAGGGGTTTGATGTAATCCATGAGTTGCAGGGTAACCCTTTATCCCTTGTATTGTGTTTTCCCTGGCTGGCAGCCTTATTTAATTAAAGTAATTGTCTGTCTTTGAGGTTAACGGTAACTGACAGGTTATGTGGGTCACTGGCAACTCAGGGCCTCATAAATTACATTAATAAATTAATAAATTCATCAGCCAAGCCCCACATGTAACAATAATATATATATATATATATATATATATATATATATATATATATATATATATATATATATATATATATATATATATATATAGTAAATGGAGCAAGTAGAATTGGTGCACTGCATATATGCATGCATTAAACAGTTCAAGGGTTAATCACTCACAAAGTGGATTTCAGAAGTGAGCATGTGCATGACTAGAACAATCCTCCTGTGAAGCTTATGCCGATAAAGTATTACATTCCAGTTTTCTTTGATTTAAAAAAAAAAACATGATTTGCATAGAGATTTTGTATTCCTAGAACTACAAATGAACTTGGACTTACAGGAGAACTACTTATGTATATGAAATCTTTCTGTAGGAATCGTAGATTGGAGTAAGAGAGGGCAGCACATTCTAATCATCTGACAACCAAGAAGGAGTTCTACAGTGTAGAGTTTTTAGTAATAACTTAATTTGCGTTATTCATCAATGGAATGCAATGTAAGCCCGTGGAAAATGATAAACACCTTAGTTCTGAATGATACCTTCAACTCCTTTACAGCTTCACAAATTCTTGTTGCTGAGATAAAAGACAGCTAGCCATTAATAAGATAGTATAAGGGGAAGCAAAGAGGGCTTCAAGTTTTTGCCATCAAAATCCCTGGTAATTGACTTCTGCTGTGTTACTGATTTATATTTTGATCCTGACGTTCATGATTATGGATAAAGAATTTCACATAGAAAAGAAACACGATTTTTGCAATTGTTGTTTTGCAGAAGATTAACTGGGTCCAGCAACTAAACAACCTAAAGATTAAATGCTTACAGGCTTTTAATGTTATTTGTGTTGTCCCCGACACACTATGGGGTACATACAGAAAACACCTGATGATTCTGTATAGAGCCTTAGGGACTTCAAAATTAGTATGAATGTATTTGTCAGCCACAGAAGAAGGACTGCTAATATCAGATTGAAAATACCATGCTGAAAAATGACTTACAACTGAAACTTTCAAATCTTTCACAATACTTAACCGCTTGGTGGATGCAAGAGAAATAACTTGGGCTTTTCATTTCTGGCTTAGAATGCCGATGATTCCAAGTCACTAACATGTAAATTCATTCTTAATGAAAAATATTTTAGCTTGTAAAACAATCATGCCCAAATATCCTAAAAAATGTGAATATGGGACTTTCAGAGTTTTGGAAAAATGTGGAATTCCCAAAGGCAAAATATTACCAGTAAAATATCCTGTTGTCTCCATGGAGACTGTCGACAGCAGAGCAATGCAAGAGCATTTCAGGTACGAAACATAAAGGTTTCCCAAACAATGTAGTATCTGGATTTGGAATATGCTTTCCAAATTTTATTCAAAATAAGAATGCCTGATTACTCAACAGTTTTTATTACAGAGTTCTATGAAATTCTAATAGCATTGAAGGAAATCTTGTTTCACCAAAATACAAACTACACATGCTATCTGGGCATATTTTCTATTTATGCACTTTCTACTGAAGAGACTATCTTTTCATTTAGACTGAATCTATCTATATTTCTTTCTTTCCTCAAGTAAGCTTCTTAGTAACAAAAAAAAAATTATTCGCTTTTGCTTCCATTTACTTCTTATAGTCAACCTATCAGTGGTATTTTCAGGACTAAATTAAAAATTGACATAAAAGTTTTTATTACAACATACTGACCTAATGGCTAATCTTTCAATGTAAAATATGACATCACAGGAGTGATGAATTTCTACTAGTTGGAGGGTCTAAGACTAGGCTCATATGTACCACAACAAAACCACACCACGCCACAAACCAGTGGTTATAGTGTGGACAGTTTGTTATTCATATAGAAAACGCTTGTTAATACTCAGACGAGCCAATTATTGAAGTTGATTTTGACTGCTGTCGCAATGAGTGGATGGTATCACCCACAAAACTGTCGTCAAGTGTGGTTAAACATAACTCACACAGTCCGAAGTAAGAACCAGTGGCTGCCAACAGTGAATCCTGCTATGGAAACAACTTAAGATTCATTCATACATTCGCAATTTTGGATAAAGCATGTGAAATGGACTCTCAGTTTTAATTTCTATATTTGGATGGACCCAAAACACCCTCTTCCTGCGACATCTAATTCTTCGACGTAATAACATTCATAGCAGAACTTCTTCAAAATCCATGTTGATACTAGCTTGAATGCCTGCGTCTGTCTGTATCATAACGGACTTCAATATTTCATTATTCAGTGGTTCCTTTCAGGAGACAGCAAAACCACCCAATAACTGCAAAATAATAGCAAATGTGTGGTACGTGTGAGCCTAACCTGATTCTCTTACTCGTAGTCTGTGCAGCAGCAAGGACATTTCTTGTGCTCCAAGGGACGGACATGCCCTAGTCCACAGTGTGCAAAAAAAGGGTGTGAGTGAGGGCGTGATTTCCGTCTCTGGCTGATAGTTTTGATTTGCTTCATTATCAGTATTTTCTCTCACATTCAGGAGAGTTCTGTCACTTGTTTCTCCCCTCGGACTCTCACAGATGTCCTCTGATTTATTTTAAGAAGGGAGGATGTTGCCTATGTTCCTCTGTATGTTTAATGCAAGCCATTGTTGGTTTATGCTTATGGCTTCTGCTATTTGAAGTCTGAGGAACTGGGTTTCTCTTAATCTCTGTGTCTTCTAATAAATCTTGCAGTGTTGGTTTATAATCATGGGCATCTACATAATGTTGGAATATAGCCCCATGGTTGCGATTAGCTTATAATCGTCGTTGCAGAGTGGTGGTGGTGTGACCTACTGCATGTAACAATTGCTGAGGGCTTGACATGTCCCTTCAGTACGTTGAAATTTATTTTTGCTATGACATTAGTCGAATCTCATATCTTTCCGTTGGGGGGCAGTGCTATTCCTCATTACCAGGGTACTGACCAGGTTCAGGCGGTAGTAGGCTAGTAAGGAGACACACTTGTTATGAATTTTAGGTGTTGCTCCATAGGTAATTAACCTTTTCATAGTCTTAACCCATTCCTTAAACTGGCTATGGTATGCCACTCTGTAAGGTAATATGATCTTTCCAGGTGAGGTAGACGTCGCCGCTGGAGTTCTGGCACACGTTCAACTGTTTTGATATGTACATTTCAGTTAGGTTGATGTTATAACCATTGTTAGTAAGGACCTGCCTAACATGTTCAAGCTCCACCTGATAAGCTTTCCATATGAGACAGTGCATAATTACCTGTCCCACATACACAGTTATTATGGAGTATTTGTGAGTTTCAGGGCACTTTCCCCAGGTATAGAGGCACCATCCCAGTTCCATGTTCTTCGCCTTTTGGTACATGGTCGTATTGTACATATCTTCTTTCTGCTCCACGTCCACATCCAAGCCCTCGACGCAATATTTGATATTGTAGTTTAGGCAAGAGTTGCTGTTCAAGTTATATACTGTAGGTGGGTGACTTCTTCATTAGTGCCGATAGCAATGAAGATGTTGTCTGTGTATTGGGCATATGTCTTTAATTTTAGATGTAAATAGAAGGTTTTTTCTTCAACATCTGACCTGTACATGTTAGCAAATAAAACACCAAGGGGGGGATCCCATAGAAACACCATCTACCTGTTGAAAGAGTTCACCTCTGTGTGAGGGGAAGAAAGCCTCCTTAGCGCGGGTTTGGAGAAGACATTGAAAGGTATCTTCTGATGTGTCAATATGTAAGGTATATTCTTCTCAAAATAATATCGATGGTCGCATCTACTGTAACATTTGTGAGCGGGGTTTCTACACCCAGAAATGTGATGGATGAGATGTAGTATATTCGTAATATTGACGAACTCTATTGGAGAAAATACCAAGTACCCCATGGCTATTTGATATGTTGGGAGTTAATTTGCGCAATGATAGGACACGATGGGTTACTGGCCCTATGGGTTTTGCAGACATTCTGTGGTAGCCAGGTACATAAGACGTGCAATTATGTTGTTACAACAACAACCTAATATAAAGGTGCATACAAAAACAATTGAACTTGTTTGCTAGTATCTCAGTGATGATGCCTACCTCACCGAGAAAGATCGTATTATAATACAGAGTGGCATATCATAGCCAGTTTAAGGATGAGGTCAAGGCCATGAAGAGGATAACTGCAACAGTGCCACACCCACAAACCATAATAAGAGCATTAAACAAGCAACAGAACACTCCTGAATATGAGAGAAAATACTGTCAGTGGAGCAGATCAAAACTATCGACCAGAAACAGAAATCACACCCTTGCCTTTTTGCACACCGTTGCATACAGTGTGCCCTACGGAGTGCCAGAAATGCCCTTGCTGCCACACATACTATGAGTGAGAGAATGAGACTCACCAACCAACAAAAATTCATACATGTTGTAATGAAAATTTTAATGTTAATTTGTAATTTAGTCCTGCAGACGCCGCCAATAGTAGGGGAAACGGTCTGTCGACTATAAGACGTAAATGGATGCAAACGTGAATAATATTTTTTAATTCCCGAGAAGATTATCTAAGGAGAAAAAGATGTATGGACAGATTCAAAGTCTAAATAAAAATATAGAATCTGCAAATAATACCACTAACTTCAAAAGAAAAATAAACTATATAATAGTACTTTTTACTATATCTGTTTCACAGTATTCGACTTTTTATTCCTAGACATCCAGTAATTTTCAACAAATCGTAATAGTTACTTTTGCAGTAAACTGAGGCCAACATATCATGTTTTGCTGAGTTTTTGGCAGGGAAGAGCCAACTCAGATGCACGCAACTTTGGTTGGGAGGCATAAAACCCAAAAATGAAAGTGATAACAATATCTTGAAACCCTTCGAAATACGGTATCTGAATATAAAAAGCTCAAGAGAGGTGGACCTTTTAGGTTTAAAATTGGCCACACTAGGCTAACTCAGTTTTTCTATTACTGAGGGAGTCGGCCCTTTTGAAAAACTTCTCGAATGCTTAAATTTAGCAGATGAATGAAAGAAACATTTTTAAGCTACAGGAATACCAATGGTTATAAACTAAATTTTAGAATTTATTGGATAAAATTCTATGGAAGAAAATATCTTTATTAATTATCCTAAAGCAATTTTGAACAAGATTTAGGCTTAAGCATACTCGTTTTCTTATAGGATGAGTCATCTTATTTTGGGATATATATCCCTAATGTATTTGCATGTTTTTTTTTTTTTGCCTCAGTATAACACTATAAATCAGTGGCATCACTGAAATATAAAGTAATTACTCCAGAAAACTCTAAATAACTAAGTAATTAATTTTTGTATTGGCAGTTGCAATAAAAAATAGATCTATTCAAATCACGTTTTTCATATATTTTCCACATATATATTCATATATACTTCAATACAATATTTTCCAATTTACTTTTTAAAGTTATATATGCTTTTATGCAATCTAAGTTATCAGTACAGTATTTTTTACCTAAGGGTAAAAGGAGCAAAAAAGCCTAAAAGAATTATATACTTTTAAGGAATAACCTTTATTTACTGTCTATATGAACTTTTGTGTTAATGTATAATTTTATTGACCTGACCTTATTACACCTTACGCCATATATAAGATATACGTACCAAGCTTCTGAATACAAGTTATTTAAAAAAAAATAACACAAGTGATTTTTTAACTTTGGCACAAATACTCAGCCAGTCAGTTATCTGGATGCACACGCATTAAGTAACGCTAAATTAGAAAAGATTTACAAACAGTTGGCACATATATAAAAAAAAATTAATAATGAGAGACTATTCTCTGAGAATCTAATTCCTTATACTTTTACCTTATTGTCCCTTCACTAACGCAATAAGACATAATATCTTAACATCAAAAAGAACACAGCCTTAAACAGTGCAACTTTTGTGACTAGCTTACAGTGTCTGCAGACAGAAGCTAGAACCTGTCCGTTGACATACTCGCCTCGTGTGTCTGCCACAAGAACCACCGAAGTGTGTGTTGAGTACTTGGAGCAAATACACAAGGCACTGTCTGAGGCTGCCACACACACCAACCTGAAAAACACTGATGCCAAAAGCTAATGCATTATCTTTATATTATGAGAAACAGGTAATGTATATGAAAAGAACATAAATATTTATCGATAGTGCTAAACCAGTGTAAGCATCGTATGAAAATATTTTCTGGAATTTATACAATCCGTGAACGTAGGAATCATAACATCGTATATTTCTAACTGAAGTAATATAAAACGCATTTTTGTATGTGCATGTATTAATTTTATCTTTGATTTCAAATGTTAACAAATATACTAAATGGCGCGGACATTTTTAGACATGTATGGTTATTTGTTATTATATTATATTATAATTTATAATATTATATTAAAATACATCCTTTCCCGCATATTAGTGTCATTCATCGTGATAAGGGGGGTCACTTTTCCAAGCAGAATAAGCAAGGTCTCGGGGTTCATTCTTATAAAATTTTTGAGGTCTTTGCTGATCTATTTCAGTATATCAGTTAATTATTAAAGAGAACCTTCTATTGTCCTGTCTTAGCTTTTTTTCATTCTACCATTAGCCATAATATTTACTTTCAAATACTTGACTGAGCGAACTACTACTCTCCTTTTGTGACATCTGCATTTAATATCAAATTCATCATCCCGTCTAAATAGGGAAAACAATTCGGCACTCCATGCGTCCCAAATTTCCTTCCGCAAATCGGCCACCCTTTTCCTCTCTTAACCTTTAGTAGTGACTGATACCTTTCTTGCTCTGTTTTCTGTGATTCGTTTTATATATATATATATATATATATATATATATGATTATATATATATATATATATATATATATATATATATATATATATATATATATATATATATTATACCCTACTATACAAGGTCAGATAGGGTCATAACCTCCTTCCACATCTGTTATAAGTTCAATGTCACAATCAACTTATACAGTATCACAAAGAGGACACGGTAGCAATGGCTGGCCTGCTCACTGGGTAAGCACATTCTCTCTCTCTCTCTCTCTCTCTCTCTCTCTCTCTCTCTCTCTCTCTCTCTCTCTCTCTCTCTCCCCCTCGTTATCCAAGTCACTAACTGAACTAAGGAAGAACAGCAAAAACGTGTCTACAAAAATATAGTTTATTCAGTAGTCAAACATGGTAAATAGATTGGAATCAAAATAGGAATTGTTAACCTAATTAACAATATATATATATATATATATATATATATATATATATATATATATATATATATATATATATATATATATATATATATATATATATATATATATATATATATATATATATATATATATATATATATATATATATATATATATATATATATATATATATATATATATATATATATAGTATATATATATATATATATTTATATATATATATATATATATATATATATATATATATATATATATATATATATATATGTATATGTATATATATATATATATATATATATATATATATATATATATATATATATATATATATAATTAACCAAGTAAGAAGCATAACATAGTGCTATCAACACCCACCAGCTGAGTCTTTACAACAAGAGATTCAAAATACGTCAAACACGACCTTAGTCATGATAAGTTGCATTCCCTTCTATTTATATTGTCCTCTATTTAATGCATCTGAGGAAACAAAGGGAAAAACACAACTTTTAAAAATAGGCACAGAGAAAAATAAATGTGGGATGTTTTCCCAAGTTAGAAACCCCAAAAGAAATGTGCATAATTAAACATGGTAAAATAAATAATCAATAAAAATCAAAGAGACACAGCAGATAAAAATAAATGGGGAAAAAGATATTCAAGCATGGTAACCAGTGCAAAGAATCAGTACATGTTAAAGAAAGTTACTAAAACCCATTTAGGTTTTTTGAAAATAAATTTTCAGTTCACCTCACAGGCAGTCACAAAGTCTTCTAGGAAAGCGGGTCCAGGCACAAAGAATCTAATCCCGAAATGTCTAACCTGTACTCAAATTGAATTTTTCACACCATGAAAGCAAACGAATGCACTCTCTACCAGAACTTGACGACTTCCAGTGACATAGCCAGAGCATCACCCTGGGCATGACGCCCCTTATCTCCATGAGAAACCAGACTGATGCCAGGCCTTCGTCACCACTGACTCGCTGAATATGTAGGCACTGTTTCCATTTACCTTTACCCAAAATGTCTCCAAGAAAAATGCTTAGCTAAAAAAAAAAAAAAAAAAAAAAACACATAATATAGTCAGTCTAAATGTTTTTCAATAGCTCTGCCACCAACTGTGCCGCCCTCAGCACGAGAGAAGCAATGAGTTTTATTCCCCTGACTCATGCAACACATGGGACTGGCTTCTCTTTGGCCGAGTGTTTATTTGCACAATGTTTCTTTGTGCATTTGACCCCCAGCACTACACACAGCATGACAACTAAGACTGCCATCAACAACAAAATCAATGAGAGAATGTAGCTCTGGAACAAAAGAAGTCATCTTCAGGTAGAGGGGGAAGTGGGGGAATCATGGTTATGTCCCCCTAGGAGAAGGCAGGGATAACGCCGAGTTCCCTATGAAGGTGACACATGAATATACGAGTGCTCAAGTTGTACACCATCCTGCTGAGCACTTGGAATTTCAGTGTTATGATCCAACAAGCAGCACTGAAGAGGCGGGATCCTTTCAGCCAGAAGGTATCCAATGTATTATGACACCAGGTGGACATTTGGCAACTTGCACAAAAACTGCAGTGAGAATCTTTGTAGAGGCTACTTGATACTACCGCGGGAATGTTGTAAAGTCACAGTCTGGAGGTGTCTGATTATGAACTAGTGACAGTTCACATCCTCACAAGTTGACATTCCTAAGAGCAAAAATCCTACCGTCACAAATGTGTTTGTTGTGAACTAAAGTACACCTTGACGTATAATTAAAGCAGAGGACTGATACTGATCAACCAAAATATGCATAGTCTCTATTCCATCCCATGTCACCACTGGACCATCAAAACTACTAGGAAAAGGCGGGATAATAAAACTGTGAAACGATTTCATATCACTAACAGGAACCTCCAAAAGAAACCCTCTCTCAGATGAGCGTACATTCAAAATCCCATAATAACGATATGAAAATTATTTGTGAACCGTAAAGATATGGTGCATTTTTCAAAGTAGATTCCAGCGTCCCCAATGGTAAAATATCCCCAAAAGTACGCCCCTTAGGAGCAGCTATAACTGCTTGAACCTGAGCTTTAATAACCATTAATAAAGACTCTGTTTCTTCCTCAACAATAAGTAAGGTAGTCTGAGAAGAGGAAAAAACAATCGAAACATCTAAGTCGCCCCGAACACCATAAACAGTAACCAGTAACCCATTCAAAGATGTCCTCAATTTATTATTACTGTCTCATAATGCCGTCAAAGATTTACCATGTATAGCTAATTCCGTCGCCACTTGTTCACCCTTCACTAAGCTTGTAACAGACACACTAATGTCCCTATAATTACAAAATATCACCTTTAATAAAAAAACAAATATATTATATAACCCTAAAAACATTACAACGACTCTAACACCTCGAAAGACCAGAAAGCCAAAATCACATCTGCGAAATGTAATCTCATAAAGTCACAAAACCATAAGTCACCAAAACCATATATAAGACCATAACAACCCTTATGAAAGAAACTAACCACCACACTTTTTACTTTGGCATAGACAGCCACCCCTAAGGCTACGAGCAAACAGAACTTCAGCATCCAAAAAACAAAGAAACTATTATACCCTACTATACAAAGTCAGATAGGGTCATAACCTCCTTCCACATCTGTTACAAGATTAATGTCATAATAAACTTATATCTCAAAGGAGTCACAGTAGCAATGGGTAAGCACATTTTCTCTCTCTCATCAAACCTTCTCTCTCTCTCTCTCTCTCTCTCTCTCTCTCTCTCTCATTATCCAAGTCACTAATTGAACTAAGGAAGAACAGCAAAAACATGTCTACAAAAATATAGTTTATTCAGCAGTCTAACATGGTAAATAGATTGGAATCAAAATACGAATTGTTAACCCAATTAACCAAGTAAGAAACATAACGCAGTGCTATCAACTAGCCCTTTGTTGGCCGAGCCGGTTGAGCTTCAGCCTGTCACTCGATGGGCCGGAGTTCAATTCCCGCGGCCGGCTGATGAAGAGTTAGAGGAATTTATTTCTGGTGATAGAAATTCATTTCTCGCTATAATGCGGTTCGGATTCCACAATAAGCTGTAGGTCCCGTTGCTAGGTAACCAATTGGTTCTTAGCCACGTAAAATAAGTCTAACCCTTCGGGCCAGCCCTAGGAGAGCTGTTAATCAGCTCAGTGGTCTGGTAAAACTAAGGTATACTTTTTTTTTAGCTATCAACGTCCACCAGTTGAGTCTTTACAACAAAAGAGTCAAAATAAGTCAAACACGACCGTAGCCATGATAAGTCACATTCCCTTCCATTTGTATTGGTCTCTAACCAATACATCTGAGATAACAAAGGGAAAACACAACTTTTAAAAATGCGCAAAGAGAAAAATAAATTTGGGATGTTTTCACATGTTACCAACCCCAGAAGAAATACACATAATTAAACATGGAAAAATAAAAATCAATAAAAATCAAAGACACACAGCAGATAAAAATAAATAGGGAAAAAGACATTCAAGCATGGTAACCAATGCAAAGAATCAGTACATGTTAAATAAAGCTATTAAAACCCATTCAGATTTTTTTAAAATAAATTTTCAGCTCACCTCACAGGCAGTCATAAAGTCTTCCAGGAAAGCAGATCTGGGCACACAGGGATCTAATCCTGAAATGTCTAGACTCACCTGTACTCAAATTGAATTATTCACGCCTACTATGACACACCCATGAAAGAGAATGAATGCATGCTGTACTGGAACCTGACAACTTCTGGTGACATAGCCCATGGCATGACACCCATTATCTCCATGAGAAGCCAGACTGACGCCAGGCCTTCGTCACCACTGACTCACTGAATATGTAGGCACTGTTTCCATTTACCTTTGCCCAAAATGCCTCCAAGGAAAATGCTTAGCTAAAAAAATTAAATATTTGCCATAATCAATCTAGATGTATATATATATATATATATATATATATATATATATATATATATATATATATATATATATATATATACATATATATATATATATATATATATATATATATATATATATATATATATATATATATATATAATAAATATATTCTTTGTTAGCTAGCTTTCATATATGATCTAATAAAGTGTCTGATTCTTTGTTAGTTAATTTCAGCTGGCGACCTGAATTAATTAGTGTCTTGATCTTAGCAAGTTAATTTTCCAATTAAAAATTAAAGAATTAGCAGTCTTAGACAAATGCAAGGCAATATAAATCCAATTAAATAATTATTAAACTCATTATAGAATGATATATATATAAATATATATATATATATATATATATATATATATATATATATATATATATATATATATATATATATATATATATATATATATATATATATATATATATATATATATATATATATATATATATATATATATATATATATATATATATATATATATATATATATATATATATATATATATATATATATATATATATATATATATATATATATATATATATATATATATATATATATATATATATATATATATATATATATATATATATATATATATATATATATATATATATATATATATATATATATATATATATATATATATATATATATATATATATATATATATATATATATATATATATATATATATATATATATATATATATATATATATATATATATATATATATATATATTGTTATAAACTGCAGATGGTTCATCAGGTTCCATCATCAATTACAGAGAAATGGACTGGAAAGACTGGCAGAACCCAAAACATCAACAGGAAAGGGGAACAAAATGAGCGAAAAAAAATAACCTTAATACTAGTTTATTACAATAAGTTATATACATATTTACAAGTGAGTCAAATGTGGCGTACATCAATAAATATACAACATCACACAATCAAAGAGTTAGTCATAAAGATGTAGCAAAATTAGTTACTTGAAAATAAAACATTACCGCCAAAGCAAAACTATCAAAATAGCAAATCACAGTAAACACTCATGCTACATCAAGTAAACAAACATTACAGACAGCATAATTATTACAAGTAACATCAATTAACAAATAATGGTATAACCAAAAATACCCAAATAACTAAGAATTCAATAAAGCAGCATAAATAATCCAAAGTATCATAAATACCAATTCACTCATAACAATCAATTCATAAATATCTGTAATAATAATTCACAAACCTCCTACAGTACAAAACTGAACATCTACCCAGAGATGCCAAGACCACTAACAAGGGTCACAGAGGATGACCATCAAAGGTCATCGGGGATGACCATCAAACAACTGCTGTGAAGTTGTCAAAACCACCACATGACGGCAAACAGGAACATCTCCACGAAATACAGATGTTCTCAGCAGAGTCGATGCAACAGCCAAACTGCTGTGTCAGAGGAATGCCTCCTCTCCACTGATGACTAAGGTTAGCCATCAACTCATCCTCAAACTCGAACGAAGTTCACATCCTCGAGCACTGTAGGGGCCAACAGGTAACAACTACTTGCTGTTAAATACGTCCATGCTGCTAAGCTGTCTGGACCCTGACTCAATGATTACCCAAACTTGACTGTCACTACCAAAGCGAAGACAACAGACGTAAACTCTTTATACAAATAATAAGCTCCACCCGGAAAAGGAGTGCACTTTCAAATAGGGAACAATCGTTTCCATTGACAAAACAAGCACTAAGCCTCACAATATATATATATATATATATATATATATATATATATATATATATATATATATATATATATATATATATATATATATATATATATATATATATATATATATATATATATATATATATATATATATATATATATATATATATATATATATATATATATATATATTCTGCTAATGAGTTTAATAATTATTTAATTGGGTCATTCTATAATGAGTTTAATAATTAGTTAATTGATTTATAGACCCATGTACTTCTGTCAATTAATGCTAAATTTACTCTAAAGATCAGATACTAATTAGATCAGGTCGCCAGCTGAAAACTGGCTAACAAAGAATAGAGGTTTATTTCATAGCCACATGAATTAATTCAGCAAACTTACTGAAAAAAAAACTAGTTTCAACAAAAATACAATAAAATGAAATGGATTATTTACAGGAAGTAACAGCAGCTCTGAATATTAGTCCTACATAGGACAAATACCTCATTGCTACATAGACATGAAACCAACAGATTTGTGTGCCTCCCAGACGCTTTATAAGGCATTTCACTGCAAGGTCGAATTGAGGCTTCTTGGTACTTATGATACAGATTCTTCTCCAAGCAAGAGGATTTTGCTCAGGCCCAAGGTATACACAATTCTGGAAAAGACATATCCAAATAACAGTCTTGCACTACAGAAACTCTCACTCGTCATTACTTAATCACAACGGGATGATTCTTATGACACATAACTTATGGAGGATAAGTTATGTGACTTCACTAGACAACAATAATTGTAGTTAATAGATGACTTCATAAATGGGATATGTTTTACCAGGATTTCTTAGTCAGTGACTGTTTAAGAGAGGAAAAATTGAACAAGGAAATGAGAGTTTCAGTCGAAGGGAACAGAACTGGGAGTAATTGTCAAATCAGACTTACTGCTGGTTGAGCTAATGCAGTGATCAGTTGCATAAGATTCTTTGGCCCGTTTGGAATAACAATTTCCTCCCTCATGTTGACAAAGGAGGGAAGACAAAGGGTGCTTGGAGGACAGCACGGAACGCGTCTGCGTTCTGTGGCAGGTGAGTTTAGGTTCTCCTGATGATTGGCAGCTTCTCGCTTTTTGCTTCAAAACTCCTCCTACCAAAGCCTGAGCTGAAATGAAAATAGACTCGCCAGTACACAGGATAAGGAAAAGTGGGTTTTAAGAACAGTATAACTAAAGTTTAGCCTAGCAAAACTATATCCCCTCTATAACTTCTATGAGTTTAAACTTCCTACCCTTGGACGGTTGGTGAATTTAGTTTGAAAACAACTGCATCTGGCTCACCTTTTCTCACATGAGAAATCTGTATTCTTCCTAGCCTTAGCTTTAACAAGAGAATTAATTCTATTCCACTTAGACACAAGGAGAGAGGTCAAACAGCCAATATATATATATATATATATATATATATATATATATATATATATATATATATATATATATATATATATATATATATATATATATATATATATATATATATATATATATATATATATATATATATATATATATATATATATATATATATATATATATATATATATATATATATATATATATATATATATATATATATATATATATATATATATATATTAACTTTATCACATACACAATTGTTCTGTGCATTAGTAGAATTACTAAAAGGACCTCATTCAAACTGGATGGTATCTAATGGAGTTTTTATTCAAAAAGTTACAAGCTTTCTTGGACAAACAGTCCACATTATCAAGTATCCGTACAATGAGCAGACACGTAGTCCGGCTGTATTTATATCTGTGTGCTGGGTACTTTTAATCCTATAATCGCCTAGCTCTTCCTGTGTGACCTCCACCCCCTCTTGACCTTGGTCTTTCTCTGATCCCTCCTCCCAGGTGACCGTTTTCCGTGCGTTCTCTTACGTTTTTTCTTCGTTTCCTTGATAATGTGGACTGTTTGTCCAAGAAAGCTTGTAACTTTTTGAATAAAAAATTATATACATATTTGAATAAAATATATATATATATATATATATATATATATATATATATATATATATATATATATATATATATATATATATATATATATATATATATATATATATATATATATATATATATATATATATATATATATATATATATATATATATATATATATATATATATATATATATATATATATATATATATATACATATATATATATATTTTTACGCATATATATATATACAGTTAGCATGGCAGAGGTGGGTGAATATCTCTCCAAATACAAACACCTGAGTTCGACAGGCGATTTGTATATGGGAAGACGATATCCACTTATACCTCACTTGCTGGCCGCGTGGGTTAAAATGCGTCCACTGTAGTCCTGAGTTCTTGTCTTCGCTGGTTCGAGCCCACGAGACGACGAACTTATTATTAATTAAAAATTCCCCTTCGTTAACATATATGAAAATATATTATTTCCGAGGTAGAGCGAATTGGATATTAAAGGACGTTTGTAGCTTAC
>NC_089761.1:68800664-68810664 GCF_040412425.1 Macrobrachium rosenbergii
GTGGAGGGCTTTTGCTACTGAATCATGCTTCTTTCTGTACTGGTTTTGTGCAAGCGCCGGACATTCGCTTGCTATGTGGTTTATGGTCTCGTCTTTCATATTGCACTTCCTGCATATGGGTGAGATGTTATTTCCATCTACTGTTCTTTGAACATAAATGGTTCTTAGGGCCTGATCTTGTGCTGCTGTTAGCATTCCTTCTTATTATGAAAGTGAAACTAAAAGAAAACAGTAGTGGAAATTGATCTTGGTTATATGTATTGTTTTTAATGTTGTTATTCTGCTGAGTCCTTCTCAATAAGAGATTACGTTGATGCAGTCAAATGACTTCACCATGGAACATTGATATTCTATTTTGAAGCCGTAGCTGCCTTCTGAGCTGTGCAACCATTTTGACTACAGAATTCCAAGGTATTTTGATGATAAATGACAATAAAATTATTTTTATAGTGATTCAAGTAGTAAAATGGAAGCCCAGGGAGCTTTTGACCTAATGCATCAATTGGCTTTAGACATTGCAGAATGGGTATCTCAGTTGAGCAGCAGAAGTCGGCAGGTAAGTTTTTCAGTGTTGAGTGTAAAAGTGGGTGTAGCCAGTAATGAGACAGGAGGTGAATTGACCAAGAGAGGAGAGCAGCATGATGCCAAAGAATAATTCCTTGAATGAAGAGGGATTATTTTCCTACCATAAGGGAAAAAGTTATGAAGTACGGGTAGCAGACACGGGAGTGTCTGAATCATGTTAATCAGAAAATTCACATTTTTTCTTTTTAAAAGGCAGAGCAAGCCCATCCAGTTTGTGAGGATTGTTTGGTCCCCTTGACTGTGAGGCACCTACTGGTCGAACGCCCCGGTTCTGAAGAATTAAGGGTACGTTTCCTCTCGGGTTGCCGGAGAGGAATGGCGACAATCTTCTTTCAAACTGATTAAAAGTGGTAGTCACAAGCTCGCCTAGCTCCATATTCAAATTCATTGAAGAAATTAATCTTCATAAGGAATTAATTTTCATTTATATAAAGCCTCTCATAAAATTTGTCACTATTTATTTTTCTTATTGATTATATATGATTTACACACACACACACACACAGCTCTAATAAATATATCTGAAAACGACAGGTATATATATATGTACAAGAGGTGATAGACTTTTATCCTTCTAGTAGTCAGGTCGGCAACGTGGCCTCCTTGTGATTAAGGTAACTCGGGTTCGCTTCCCACGGCCGGCCGTCACAGGCTCTTCAATTTCTTCCCTTTCGATCTATCGGCTTCGTAGTTACAAGCATATCCAAAAAAGCGTGAAGAATTAGCGAAGTTAAGAGGGCATTGTGGCTATTAGAATTACATATGTGTCTGGTAAAAGTGACCAGTAGATTCTGCATATATATATATATATATATATATATATATATATATATATATATATATATATGTGTGTGTGTGTGTGTGTGTAGTGTGTGTACACACACACACACACACACACACACACACATATATATATATATATATATATATATATATATATATATATATATATATATATATATATATATATATATATATATATATATATATATTACATAGCAAGGCAAACTCAGCGCACATCACATTCGCATCCAGATCAAGGGTAGTAATACAGAAGCAGCTGACACAGTAACCATTTTTTCTGATGTTTCATGATTCGTAATCACATCATCAGGAGATCTACGACAATAAAATATAATATACTGATATAAATTAATTAAAAGAGCTATATACAAGACTATTTTAAAAATGTAGAAATCAGGCTAAGAAAACTGATAAAAACAGAACACAAAAAGATAAAATTATTAAGAACACACAACACACTCAAACAAAGACGCACTTAGTAACAAAATAGTAAAAATCAGACAACATACATAAATACAGACACACTTAAAAAACACTGGAGGTAACCTACCATTCCAGAGGCCAAGGAAACACTAAGTATAGAACACACACAAATTTTTTTAGAAAAAGGCAGAGAGTTAAGACAAAAACAAGGGTACAGCAGTTGTTTGACAGTCCAATGAGGGAACTCATTGTTTAATGTTTAGTGTTTCGAGAACAAGTAGTTCTCAAGGATTGTTTGTATAACCAAAATTCTTAAAATCTTCATAGCTGATTTCTGTTTTGCATTTAATGGTATGGCTGCGTATATTAGAGGATTCTGGATTAGTTAATTGGCACCCGGTTCTATAACTTATCCCCCTGTGGGTACCAGACCCTCACCCTGAAAAGCTGCCTGGTGGATCCAGTATATTTTCCTAAATTCCATTAGCTGGGGCAGGAATCTGTCTCAGCCAAATTCAAGCCATCCGCGAGGTATTGCACCTCTGGACCCCTTGTCAGGCATGCCTGACCCTCAATCACTGCCAGTGCCACTTGCGAGCACAGAGCAGTTCCACGCTCTGTCCGCCTTGGACATTGGACCACCAATCAGGGAGGACCAGATCACGAGGTGGAACCTCCTCCGGGAGATCCAGGATCCCCCACAGCACTAATCATGGCAACCGGTGAGCCTCTGGCACCCAAAACTTCTTCCTCACCAAATCTGTCCCCAGAGGATGAACCCCTGGTGGACCAAACTGTTACACCTTCTCTGGGAGACCAGGAACTGGCCTCTTCGGATGCAGGGTCAAGATTGCTCTGGCTCTGGTTGTTGCAGCAACAAGAGTAGGGGGCCCTTCTGTAGCTTCTGAAGTTACCCCTGACTTCACGCCCGCTAGCCCTTCTGGCCTTTCCCCAGAGTCAGTGCCCTCATTACCTAGATAGGCCTTGGAGGAACCGGAAAAGAAGGGGCGGAAGAGAGCCCAGTAGTTGCAGAGCCATGAGCTCATCTTAGCACTAGTGCCCTCTCGGCACAGTACCTTCCCATCTTAGAGTGATCCTGGCCCCTTGCCCAGAGGAGGTAGCCAGCGTGATCTCTATCATACTATGGCCAAGATTGAGTACATTGTAGCAGTAACCTTGTCACTTGCACCTTCCATTGAACCACAGTAAGCATGTAAGTACATTGTAATTGAAATCAGCCATTCTAAACTATTGTGAAGAGAGCCACTAAGCTCATGACACACATGGCCTAATACCTCAGTGAGGCAAGCCATTATCATGTGAGGCAAACCTCATGCACAGAACAATAATTAAAAATTTTAAGCAAAACACTGTAACTTAGCTAGTTCATTGTCCTTTACGTTGGTGCTACGGCCATGTTCTGATAGGTAAGGATAGGAGATACCATAGAATGTACCATTTGGCTAGGCCTAAGACATCATGATCATAAGAGGTAGTAGGCAATAACCGTAAACACCTTTAAGTACAGTTAGGAGTCTGTGGAAGTAAGTGATTAAAGTTCAGATCCTTTATAGAGTTAGGTAGATCCTTAGCTAGTTAGATTGCACTGGACAAATCTGCTCAGGAGAGAAGAGAAAGTAATCGAGGCAAACAGCTTACTTAGTACAGACCTTCACCCCCGAAAGGGAGTGAAGGCCTTCTTAAGGGGGAGGAGCTTTTATAAATATTCTGCTGTTCGACCTCCCTCCATTATTTTAGTAGGAATATACTCTGAACAAAGAAATCTCACTAGGGAAAAGCAGAGGGAAGCAGGCTAGGCTGTGTTTCAAAATTAACTGTTCCTAACTGCTTATAAGTCAGTATTAGAGACCTATCCCACAGGGAGGTTTTCACGAGGTCACCTCTAGTGAGGGTGTTTTTAAGCATTCCTTTTCTCTGTCCTATGCATCGGCGATGCTTTTATCATTTTTTCAGACTGCCGTAGGCTATGAAAGGAATGTTGGTCACGAGAACACAGCTGCCCAATCTGACCTAAGAAAGGCAGAGAGAACCCAACCATCTTCCGGGGCACACATGTGCGTCCGACCCCTGATAATTCTGTCCTTTGTCCCCTTCCCATCTTTTATTTACTAAGTGAATCGACATTACGCATTGTTCCACTGTATTTCTATTTCCATTTTTTCCCCTTCCTTAGCCACTGACTAGAGATCCTGGTTGAACCATAATTCCTGTATGAAGTCTAGTATATGAATAATTATTATTGTCTAGTGAAATTGCATAAGATATACCTCTTGCAGTAAGTAGGTATCAGGGAGAGGTCAAGCATAAGCAATACTCAGGAAGAGGAATAGCATTTAAAATACTTGAATTGCTTACGAGTGAGCTACGAGAACGATCATCCGTTGTGTTTTAAATGAAGTAGGGAAAATATTTGTGTCTGAAGAGGAATAATTGGCTTATGTAAACTCCCTCACTGTAACAGTGCATTCTTTCTTTGTTGGGACTAGGTGGGTAATAAATGGGTTTCATGAAATTCATTTGTTCCAGAAATAATCGAATACATAGTTCCGACTGGCGACCTAACTTAATTAAGTAATTGCCTGTCTCTTGGGGTATCTTTTAGCTTTAATTAACAGGATTACGTGGGTCTTAGGTAGAGCAGGACTACATAAATTGCAGTAATAAATAATCAACTCATGCCGAGTAGGAAACGAGAGAAGAATATATATATATATATATATATATATATATATATATATATATATATATATATATATATATATATATATATATATATATATATATATATATATATATATATATATATATATATATATATATATATATATATATATATATATATATATATATATATATATATATATATATATATATCTATATCTATATATATATATATATATATATATATATATATATATATATATATATATATATATATATATATAGAAATCATCAACACACAATCAGTGTGTGGAACAGAAATAAATCCCTGTGACTCACGCAGCTGAAGGAGAAAAATTATCAAAACCCAGGTCTCTGAAGGTGGAAGCTGCAAGGGCGTTAACCACTGGTCCACACAAGTCTAAACAGAAATTGGAATGAGAGCAACTGCACGGAAGCTGTTTGATTTTTCTAACTTCTGGGCAATCAGAACTGGAAATGGCTTACCATTGATTTTCCCTCCTCGGCAACATGCTAACACTAAAATTTTGATAGATAACAATTTTCTTCATATACAAAGCTGGCATCCTTTCTAAAAAGTTGAATAAGATAGAAATCATTTAATCAATTCACAATCATAAATGAGAACAGAAATACAATTCACTGACTTCAAGGGTTTGTAGTTTCCAAACCCATGGTCTTTCAGAAGAACCACAACTATAGTCTATTTCATTCCGTCTGTCCACTCACAGGTTTTCTAGTTGGAGCAATACGCTCTCGACTGGCTGAAATCGGTGTATCCGATATTGTAGGCTTACTGTGATAAAGATACAAGCTATTTCTTCAGTGACACATCTGAATGCTTATATGTACAAAGAACCCTCGTGATTTCTTATTTAGATCTTAATCATGCAGATTTATTTCGATAATATAAGAATACAAGCACACGAATGATGAGCTTGTATCAAATAGTCTGCGCAGAGCAAACAGAAGAACGACGGGCATTCAGTGATTATGTTTTTTCTCATTATAGGTAAATAAAAAGACATCTGGCTATGCGAGTGCGAGTAGAAGGCATTTTAATCATTTTTTGCAAGTGAATTGCGTGAGTAGGGTAATATTCGAAATGGCATGAAATATTGTTGCTATACATGTGTCTGTGGGAGGTGTAAGGAACAACCACCGCAACATAGGCTGTAATATGGAAAACTTCAGATAATGAATGGCAATGGTATTGCGGTTTTCTTTTCAGAACACTCTGCTTATTTATATAATTTTTGCCTAAGCATACAGATGAATATAATAGCTCAGTGATTGGCCAATTTCAGGAGTATTGCCGAAAAACTTGCCGAGCAAAAGTTTGAAATCTTACTGAGTTAATGTCGCTTTTTGTGCGTTGACGACAAAATACTGCATAAAAGGTTAGCATAGACATAGACCTGTGTTTCCTACCCTGGAGTGCTACTTGGGGGTGTTGGAAAAGCAGTACAAATGAAAGATGAAACCAACCTCCAAATTAAATAATAATAATAATAATACAGGTTTTGTTAAATAAAATGTCAGTTTCAACAGCATTTATTTTATATAGTAAACGCTCAATTCGTCTTATCAATTGTTTTTCTTGCGCTGGAATGGTTGCAAGCAACTGACCAATATTCATATCCGGTGGTTTAATGATGTGTAGGAGGTAGTTCTCGGGGAATGTCGACTAGTTTCGACATTCCCCGAGAACTACCTCCTACACATCACTAAACCACCGGATATAAACTAGTCGACATTCCCCGAGAACTACCTCCTACACATCACTAAACCACCGGATATGAATATCGGTCAATTGCTTGCAATCATTCCAGCGCAAGAAAAACAATTGATAAGACGAATTGGGCGTTTACTATATAAAATAAATGATGTTGAAACTGCCATTTTGTTTAACAAAACCTCTGTTAAAGGTCTTTTTCTAATTTTACAAATAATAATAATAATAATAATAATAATAATAATATAATAATAATAATATTATTATTATTATTATTATTATTATTATTATTATTATTATTATTATTATTATTATTATTATTATTATTAATTTTTATAAGTATTCACATCTTCAGTGTGTCATTCTAAGGGGAATTAAGAAATAAATGAAACACTTCACGTTCTTTAGTTTATCCTTTTATTACTGTTGCAAATGCAACCCCAGTAACCGGATGCAAAAGGATGCTGGATTGTGCAGCCTTACCACAGAGGGTGCTGGGGTCAGCAAAGGTTATGAAACACTGGCCATAACAAATGTTTTTTTTTTTTCATTTAAAGTATTGGAACAGTACTTAGAATTAATAAAGAAACGTTACAATAAGACAGTAATTTTGACCGACATGAAAAGAATGTGCTTAAAAGAAGGCCAACAAAATCAGATATCTGGCGAACAAAAAGCATAGGCCAAATGTTTTCTTGTCAGTGCTTCGTGCTCTTGCTCCCACCATCATTAATGGTTATTTTTACAGTTTACTGACGTCGATATGACGTTATTTCTATATTCTTTCAATGAAAACATAGAGCGAATTTTGAATGATAAAGATATCTTGTGATCTGAATAGTTTGTAGTCATAGGCTTCTGCCCCATCCTCAAATTCAAAGATAAAATATTCAAAATACTTCTACTTGCACACATGACAACTACCATGCAATCTGTAACAGAACATATCTCATGTAACTAGACCAGTCTAGCACTTTATCAGCATCCTGAAATGCCAAAGACCAAATAAGGACGTGGAATAATTGTGTATAAATATCTTGATTACAATGTTCTGTTTATATTACTGCTTTTGTACAAAGTCTATTTTCCATTACAACTTAGTACCTATCAGCATCCTAAAAAGTATTCACCCAGTATGGATGTGGAATAGCGGCAATATTCACACTGTGTATCCATGCATGTCATTCACATTCTGTTTGCCCATTTGCGCCCTAGTACTGTAAGAGCATCCCAAATGGTTTCACAGTGTCACGATTCCAAGAATGGTTGCAGGTTCTTTCAAACTCTAAACAATAAGGGTTCAACATCAGCAACTGAAATATGGGAAATGAATATAAAAAGAAACTCTCACAACTCTACAACATATTTATTCACAACCTTATCTACAAAGAAAACGAAATGTTGCTTCCCCTCAGCTGTCATTCAACGTGATACAAAACAAAAGAAATCAAAGCAGTTACAGATAAAGGGAACAGGTTGAAAGGTAGAGCAATTTTAATGCTTAAATGGTGAGTTGGTGAGTTATCCTTCATGGCTGGGGCTTAAGTTGAAAAGATGATGCTGGCGCGGTGGCTTCGGGCTTGAAGACGTCACAGAAGGACGGCTGGGGTTTCAGCTGAAGAGTTGATACTGACACGGTGGCTTTGGGCTCGAAGACGTCACAGAACGTCTGGCTTCAGGATGGGACAGCAAATGTTTCTTCCAGAATCCGGAGATTGTGCAACTAAAGGGCGGGGAGGGCTGGCGGCACCTCCTCGTCACTGGTCTGTAGGGCTCGCGACTTCACCTCGTCATGGGCATGAAGGGCTTAGAGACTACTACTCATCACAAGCAGGAAGGTTTTATGGACATAGGTGTTAAAGTCATCTGAAGGGGAGACTCCCGTCGGAACTTGGCTTTGTCCGACCTCTGATTGCCCTCTCTGGCTCTGTCTGTCCTGGGCAGTCTCTTCTAGAAGCTTATATACCACTGTACGGGAGGAGCTAATGACGACAGACAATCATCATTCCCATATAAGGAGTATTTTGATTTTCTGCATACTGATTGGCTCCTAAAAAACCGTCCATTTTCGGTCACGTCATAGAAGCTTCTAGAACAAATTTTCTGATGCAATCTCGATCTAATATTAAGCCACTTTACAAAAGCATGGCATGAAAGGCCACGTGGTGTTTCCACAAAAAACATGTTTCTTTCATAGGGTCGCTAGTTTGCCACATTGACAACAGGAACTGACAGGCAATGAAACCTCCTCGCGAGCACAGGATCCAGTCATGTCTTGGAGAGGAGATATTTCTCTTTTTAACATATTTCACCAGCATTATTGCATCTACACATGACTCACATTCATTTGTTAAAAAAGACAGTTATTTTTTTGTGCATCGTTTGTAAAATGCTACTCTCTTTAGCTACCTAGTGCCATATCAGCATCCCGAACATCTTTAGCTTGGTAAGAATGTGGAACAATTGCATTTTCACTGTAAAAAACAACTATTTATAATATATCGTATATATCCTTGTACAGTATATGCAGTGGCATGTAAGCATCAGTCACTCTGTACATTTTCTTGTCTCTTTTGAACGGGGCCCTGTAAGCTCCGAGCTTTAATGCTGATCCCAGGTTTAGCTTCCAGTATCAGCATTTAAACACATAGTGCCATCAAAGTCCCAGCATCAAAAACAGGTCCCAGGAATAAATAATTTGTATTCAAATGCTCGTGTATATTTAACCTTACAGAACCACTTCCCTCAATGCCCTATGGAGAATATTATTTCAAAATATATTGCATGTAGGCTCCCTGTCATACAGAGGTAAAACCATATGATTAATAACATGTCATATTTTAACTATGGACTTTTACTTTTATATTTAACGAGACCTAAGTTAATGATGGAAAAAATATGCAGAATAGCAAAGAAGACTTTTGAATCTCATATGTTGTTTATGAAGACCAGGGCAGCATTCAGTGTAGAATGTTTTTCTGTAAAAAAATAAATTGGTAAAACTAGCACAAGTACATATTTGTTCTCTCTGCCACCTTCTGAGTTCTTTGTATCTACGGTTCCACTTAAAAATATTAAATAGATCAGCATAATCTTATTGATGACTGGTCACACAATATTGATTTCCTCCTCTGTAATTTCTATAACTCAGCAGTATTTGAAACAGAATTACTATTTTCTCAGACACTTTACATCTAGCTCATTTTTTGAGATCAGCTGTACGGACTAAGTATAGCGCATCTACTAGGGACACCCTTTTCTATCTCCCTGACGTTTAGATAATCTCTTTGCGTAACTTGGAAGACTTAACTTATTGCCCTTCATTTCATTTCCCTCTGCAAATTTATAAAAATTTCTACATCTGCTGCTTTAGACCCATCATAATATTTGGTCTCTCGTTTTTAGGGGTGATTTTTGCATTCTCCCTTCTTTAAATACCTCTTGCTTCTTGTTATTTATGACATCATTCATCTTTTCCATGCATGCTTCTGCCCTCCAACCATTCTCCGTTGACCTCTTGAAAAACTGCCAGATATTCTCAGTTGCATATTCATCTTTAACAATAATTTCACTCAAACATAGTTTTTTATATCATCAGATTTTTCCACTCTGTCTTATGTTTCTTCTGTTGTGGAATCCTAGAGGTCTTTACTTACATTCTCAGGCTGATGGGACAACTGTCATTCTGGTCATTTTAATTTGCTCATTTCATTGTTGCTCTTTCACAACTTTTCTTTAAAACAAACCATT